>NW_021848701.1:51442-66488 GCF_003651465.1 Formica exsecta
TCTTCCGAGCGAGTACGCCGCGGGATTAATTCAGCCCGTTTTATTGCGCGGGTCCTGTAGCATTTACTTTCGCGCGAAGGTTGCCGGAATTTGTCCGCTCTTGTCCTCTTGTCTTTTCGCACAATGTACCACACATTCGGGAACCGTAATCGTCTACCAGCGGCTCATTCGAATTCCATGTTCTTGAGTAGGGCGAATTTCATTGCGAATGGAAATCGTATCTTCTCGGACCACGAGAACGATCGCAATGTGGCCGATAAAACACAGGCGATAAGATATATTTTGGGAAAGTACCCGATAGTAAATATATATTGGAATTTTCTATCCCGAGTATAATCTTAGTGATAAAATGAGAAAAGAATTACGAGAGAAATATTTTCTACTACTTAATGAGATAAATTAAGGATTTTAATCAAATCGTTGTATCACAATTTCGTCACGGATAATGCGGATAATTGGTTATCTCAAAAGATTTAATAGAAAATCCATTGTACATAATAATTGCTAATCTAAGATAATAGAGAATCGCTGAAAAATAATGTTACAAATAATAAAAAAAAAAAAGATAGACGCATATACTTATATATATTTCATATCGGAAACATGTATTTATTCTTATTATCGCAGTAAGATATTTAATAAAGATTCCATGCGATAGCTTCCGCAAGGAAAAAAGGCAATTGAACAAATTATCAGGATACTTGTTGAAACGCTCAACGGACCCCTCTTCATACCCCGGTAAATAATGCAACCGGGTAATATCAGAGATACCGGATCGCGAGACTCATATATCGCTCGACTTTATGCATATTTCTTGAGGAACGAGCCCTGTTGAGGGCGCGCGCGTCCATCCAATTGCCGTGGGGCATTTTTTTTACTAGCGCGGGGGTTCGTTCCGTTGGCGAAGGAAGGAACGAGGAGCGGGGACGAAGTCCCCGAAGCAGCAGCGAGAAAATTGGATCGCGGCACCGCGTCGACGGTAGTCTCCCTCTCCCCAAAACGATTGCACCGACGTCGGGAGCCATCGCCAGCTTTATTCCAACATTTTGCCGCGTTATTTTATTTAACGCGCGTCCGACTCTCCTGCGATTGAATTATTCAAATTCCGTTCTCCATTCTTTCCTCCGCTCGTTGCAACCCGCGCTCTCCCTCTCCCTTGCTCCCTCCTCCCTTTCTCTCTCTCGTCCGCATCGTCTCTCTATCCGGAGATTTTCACCCCCTGACAATTTCCCATCGCGTTTTCTACTTCGCTGCTACTGTCTATACTGAAGCCACATACGAGTAAAAGGCCTGGTAATAGTGCCGGGACTCACCACAATTCCGACAAATGCCATTTATGCAACGTTCCGAATGTTGCCATTCCGAATGGGCGCGTTTGAGCGAAAACCATTGTAGCCAGTATATGTATACAGTACGTAAAACCGTCGGTAAACTTTTTGATGATTTGTGTTGTTGTTGTTGGAAATGGGTAGTATCGCGATATCGCGCCCGAGATTAAATCTAAGATTAACCGCGCGAGATAGTGCAATATACACATGTACGTGCTCTGCGAATTTTATGTATTTATTTTTAATATATTTTTGAAATTTCTGACCATCATGTATGTTAACTTTATTACTCTTTTGACAAGCGATCCCACGCAACCATAGTTTGTATAATTTCGATTTTATTAATATATTATAGAATTTTATTATTAATATATTATATTTTAACCGTAGTAACTATTTTTTTTACAAATAATAATAAGAAATGGCAAACATATTCAATAAAATTTCATTTTAAAATTAAATCAAGATTATAAACAGGCTGTAATATTCAATCGCTTGCAGCATATTAATTATCAATTTAAAATTGCTTTTGAAATAATTTGTTATTTTTCTTTTAATTTCTTTGCGATTCGGAGGAAATGTATGACTTTCACAATTATTAGAATACGTTTAATTATCTTTCATCTGCAAAATTTTTTTATTACTTTTATTATTTTTTTAGTACAACAAAACGTATTAATCTTTCTCACAAAAGCATTATATCTCAAACATGAGTTTATTGTATTCTTCGGAAGTGCTGAAAACTGTATATTACTACTCCGCTCTTTCCAGAGATTTCCGTTCTCGCGGCGACACCCCGGTGAAATGTATCGATATTTGTCACAACCGTGGAAACAGAAAAAAGTTTCGGTCACACACAATATCGACAAACCACCAGTGCTGGCTACCAATCGCTAACACTGTGCATTCGCCGGTAAACCCAGATGAATGAACAACAGCTCGTTGCACTCCGCATCCTTTTCGTAGAGAAGGAAAACAGTGAGGGATGATTGGAGGGAGAGAAACGCGCCGAAGGGTGGCTATTCCGTCGTAAAAAGTCGTACATTTTCTCCGAATACGCAGAACGAATCGTTAGTTATAACGAACCGTCCTGTAGAAGCTTTTCTATGCCCGAATCCGTCTCTGTGTAAACGTTGATTTGTACATGCGTGCGTGCGTTATACGAGAGATCTATGTACAGTAGCGTGTATGCAACAGGAGAGGGTTGATGCTGCATAGAGAGAGTTTCTCTCTCTCTCTTTCTCTCTCCCTCCCCCTCTCTCTCTCTCTCTCTCTCTCCTTCTCTCTCTCAATGTGCAATACGAATGCGGCTCGTATTCGGGAGCGTTTCGCCGTATACACTAAATCGTATGCACTTCACGCGATATATACGAGAAGAGGAGAGAGAGACAGCGAAAGGCCGATGCACCTGCGGCCCGTACTTGCTCACGCACGTACATTATTTTCGACTGGCCGATACGTTGGAAAAATCCGCGCGCGCGCGCGCGCTTTTGTCCATGCGTGGTATGTGTGGGATGCGCGTACAGCATCATCATGAAAATTAGGTATCGCAGCTCCAGCTTGTGCATAACCCACTACGCCCATCCCCCCCATCCACTTGAACGATACATCAATTTTTCGTAATTCACCCGGCTTTAATCGCTCGACGGTAATTTCGATGCGCGCGAGAGGGGTGGGATGGACCCGCATAAAAAGGCGCTAGTCAAAATTGAAATTTCGCAGTGCGTTAGCGAGGATCGATACCCAATTACGAAAGCCGGAGCTATACGCGTATATATCCGGTTGTAGACGTGATTAGATCGCTTTCTATATCGCGCTTGATCATCATGGATGTGTACACAGGTGTGATAATGTCGTATATATCACGTATATGCATATTATATACGATACAGTTATATAAAGGTATATACAGGGTGTTTTAGGGTTAAATGTCCTAACTTAAAGTATGAATTTAGGACCTCAAAACAAGAAAAAATTTTCCTCTGGAGGTATGCCGGACACGCTTTGTTTAAGAGATATTGACCTAAAGTTATGGGTAGAAATAATAAATTTATTATTCCTACGACTGCTAATATGCACTTGTTTCCGTAACTGTACATGTTAATATTGACATTATGAAAACGGTACATAAACACTAAATTAATATATCACTGAGAAACTTTCTCAGTGACATTTCTCAGTTTGATCGACGCTTTCGTGAACTAAACATTATTATGCCTCGCATTTATTCTAATAATAACTGTAAAAATTTTCATATTTTTTAATAATAAAGTAGTTGAAATACATTATTAATTTATTTATTATAACCTGATAATGATTTCATAAAATTTTATAATAAAAATGTGTAGATGTCAATATCTCTTAAATAAAACGTTTCCGGGCATATCTCCAGATGAAAATTTTTTTTTTGTTTTAAGGTCCTAAATTCATATTTTAAGTTAGGACATTTAATCCTGAAACACTCTGTATATCCGAGAATATATATTTTCTCGGATACAATTAACATAGGACAAAGAAATATCCAATTCGAGTTCACATCTTTTCGTCTTTCGACACATTTTTTATTTTTATTAAGATTACAATATGTGCATCAGCCATAATGCCCTATGATCCTATTAAGGATTGTTAAAATCGGATAAAAAAAAAGATAAAATGTTTAGTGTCGATAAAACCCGTCCTGCGAAAATCTTCGGAGTATATCCTTCCGTCGTATAGATCCGTACTTCGAGCAAACGTACGGAGCAAGCGAGCGTTTACTTCGCGGATGATGCGTTGCTGCGAGCTCGTTCCGCGGAGTTGGCCAGACCAACAATGACGACGCGACGCGGGGATTTGCGATTCAAATGCGGTCGGGACGAGAACGAGGGAGGCGGGGATGGGGGTTGCAGGACGGGAGAAGATTTCTGTCACTCCGGAAGCTACTCACGGGCCGTACCGCAACGGGCGAAAGAGCGCCCGGTGGAACTCACTTGCCATTCTCAGCGCTGACGGCTGCACAACAGAGCTCGTTCTCCCTCTTTCTCTATCCTTCCTTCCCGCTCGTCCCCCCGTGCCGTTTCTTCTCTTTCTCTAACCCGTCGCCCCTCATTTCCCAACCCCCAGTCGACCGTCACGGCTTCTGCGGTGCACCGACATCGCGATCCGGCTGCGTGCCCGTGAAACGCGCTCTCGTGACATCGCGCCTCACCTACGTCAGCGCATACGTCAGCGGGTCGTATTTGTGTTACGTGTTATGCTACGGTTGCGGTACCCCATCCTCCTTCCTCCTCTTGATCTCGGCACCATTGAATCTCTCTCTCTGTCTTTCTTTCTCTCAATTTCTGTCTCTTTCGCTCTCTCTCTCTCTCTCTCTCTCTCTCTCTCTCTCTCTCGTTCTGCGGTTGGACTTGGTCCGGCTTTGATCCCAAGCGGACAATGTGTGTGCGGCCGACAGCCAGTACAGAAATGTCCGGAGCGTGTGACAACGGAGAAACACGTCGTTAAATTGAGTATTATGCCACGCATGAACGCAAAAGTCACCGTTGCAGGATGCAATATAAAAAAAAAAAAAATCACGTAAATCTTTCCAAGTTATAGTTATAGAAACGCGTTTGAGAGAACTTGAAATTTAATGCTTGAAACATTGCAACACGTTTTCTTTTCTTGCTACACGTTTGTTTTAACTGACTTTGAGAATTATATTTATATTATTTTTCTTACAAGGAAAGAAATAGCAAAGGTTTATAATTAAATGTCGGTCCGTTCGATTTACCTCGCGCGTTTAATGATAGAAAAAATGGTATTAAAAATCTGCCTTTTATAAAAAAAGATATAAAAAATTTTTATATTTAATTATAAGATTCATTTATATACATAAGAATGTCACTTACCTGCGCTAATGCGCGATAATATGCAAAAGAGATCTTTCTTGATAAGAAATTTGTGCCTCGAACAGAAGCATGTACTACGATATATATTACATGAGGAATATATTGTCTTTGATAAGGTGATTGGAATACACTGACCTAGCATAGCTATAATGTAACTGACATTGACGACGCTAGTAATGCTCAAAGCACGTATAACTGTATTCTGTAATACTTATATAAGTTAATGCTCTATAAACACAATAATAAATTCTCTACATATCGTCTTCCGATACAAACTAATTGCAAATGTATGTAAATATCAAATAATTAAAAACTAAATTAATGTATTAATATTTCAATATTTGGAAGAATATAAATTATTAATTAAGCTATAAAAGTGTATATAATTGAAGATGATTAAATATTGATATAATACGATAGTAATCTGGAATTAACGCAGAATCTGCATTATCTTTAAAAGCGAAATATCTAAAACATTAATATTCAGACTTGAATATACATTTGGCTTTCAAGCACATGACGAATAAAGATATGAAAATATCTAATTAGATATAAAATATCTGTGTTTTATATGAGAGCCTTAGTAATTTTTTAGTTGCTGAAAATATTTCATCCCTTTGGCGAAAGACAGATAAGTATTTACAATAAAAAGTAAAAGAAATAAAATTAGTGTAAGAGTTAATTTTAATTCTGTCTTAAAATTTTTGTTACAGATAACAAAAGATGTCTGAAATACGAAAATTATGCATGAAGCTTGAAAGTCGAGGAATTCCGGATCTAAATCTAAAAATCTAAAAATATCTATATTCACGTATTATCTAACGGAGTGTGAACAGTGCATCTCGCAAAATGTATGGCGTGCTAGCGCTTAATATTAATGAAAATTATTTGCATAAATTTAACAACGCACTCGGACCAATGTACCAAGCGCCAGTTAATATATAACTCTGTCGGTTTTTGCCCTAAGTGAAACATCCTTCTCCGACAGAGCCATATGTATCGTTATAACGGCGGCCCCTAATGGCTCTATTGTAATAATAATTAAACGAAAGTTAAATGAGAAATCTCAAATTTCACGCATAACGCATACCTGACAATAACGCAAAGTTGTCAGCCATCGTCGGGACATAGAACAGCCACGAAACTAGTTTCGAACCTGTCACGCGGTTCGCCCGCGGGTCAATTTCCGTACGCTCTTCGTCATCACGCGAAAATATCGTGAAATTAATATTCATTTCTCCAGATTTCACGATGCGATCTGAATTTTGAATATTCTCTGTGTAATCCAATAAAAAAACAATACATTTTCTTTAACAATTTTATTTCTAGTACGTTTACTAGCAAAATTAATAATTAATTTAGTCCTTCCAGCATTATTAAAATTTAAATCGAATCGATTTCAGAATATGTTGAAAATTTTATTATCGAAGAAATATTGATTTTTCTTGAAAAGATAATAATAAATATATTTTTTCTACTAGCTTGATTTTGATAACTAAATTTTAATTCAACTTCAAGCTAACTTATTTTGTCATTACTATTAATCAAATCACAATACTTTTGCTTGTCTTTTCGACGAAACAATGACAACAAATAAGTGAAGCGACCATTATATTGTTTGTTTTAATGAAACTCGTATATAGAGCTTTAATTCAAAGAACGTACCAACTGTCTAACACTTTTTCTCGAGTGCTAATTTAAAAAAGGGGTGAAAGTAATGAAGCGTCGCGGGACCATTTTGCGTTATTAATGGCCACTTCGTCACGACGGTAATTTTCCCTCCACCCACAGACACTCTCCTTTTTCCTGTGACCAGGTACCACTCTACATATTGCAAGAGTTTCATTAAATCGTGCGACTAACTGCTGCGTGACCGAGTTTTTAAATTCGTCTTTCTCTTCGCTCACCAGGCGAGGAGATGCAAAATGTAATTCGCACAAATGATATTTGAAAATAATTGGACATTGTCTATCGACAATGGCCGGATTTATCTTTGTCCCAATTTTACTTTGATACATGACTTTTTTTTTACAAAAAAATTTTTATATCGAAAAGATTGAAGTTATATCTTTTATTTAGTTTCGATATTTGGAAACTATAAAATGAAATGTACATATATATCCACGTGTTCGACACAGAGTTGTATTAATAAACATTCTCGGATAAGCAGATTTCTGGGATTTCCGGTCCATAAAAAATGGCAGGAAAAGATTCTGACAGCCAAATGTGATATCCAGCAGGGTTTTCCTCCGCCAGAACTCAACAGCCTTTGTTTTTTGTCGTTAGCGCTTGTTTGTTCGTAGCTCGGCAGCGAACCAATGGTTCGCTGCTGCAACTACGCGATCTCTTGTCGTGAAAAAAAGCCCGTTGTCACGTCCCGTTCGCAATTTTCCTCTCCGCTCGCATTGGCTGGTTACGTGCTCCGGAGTTTACGCGTACACAAGCCGATTTGAGCTGTACGACATGCACGTGTGTAAGCGCAGAGACTAAACGAGGCTTTGGCACAGGATGAATGGCTCTATCAATCTATATCCCGTTTTAATAATTGCGGCGAAAAGCTCTGATCGCTTTTGTTGTCTTTTATTGAATTTGTATTGTTGTTTCGCGCTTCTAATTCACTGCTGAACTTATAAGAACACAATGCGTCTTATTTTATTATAAAGTAAAATATTCTTTTAAAAAGTCAGATCACATTTTTTTATAATTTCAGCTATCACCTTAATTCGTATATCACTGTTCATATATGCATATATCGTTTTGCTCTTTTTATTTCGTCCATATACACAGATATATTTAGTAAATAAACGATAACAATATAACGAAATGTTATCGTCGCAATAAATTTAATTAAATGCAAACATAGCAAAATACTTGTTTGCTAATTGGATGATTTTTTAATTAGCTTATATGTCACGATAAAATCCGTAACATGGATAAAAGTAGAATTTAACATATTTTTATGGTTTTATTGGCATAACGAGATTATGCGAGATTTTACATGCAACGATACATATCGATTATATCACTGCTATACAAATGAAATAAAATGCGATGGTCTACCGATATTCACAAAGTTTCGCATCAACAGCGCCAATCCCGAAATTCTGTCATGGAAATTGTGCAGCAGTCATCGCGATTTGCTCGGTCACAAACTCGACGAGGTTATTATTCCAAAACACGTAATCTAGATGTAACATAGAGTGACGAATATTTGACGTAGCGAGCATTCGATTCAATTGCAATATCAAATGCTTAATTTAATAGCTCGAAGGAGATGGTTGAGGCCGCGAGATCATACGATCAACGGCAGGAAATATCCGTATCTACTCATCAACCTTGCAGAATTTGCCGGAGTTAGAGCATCACTTTAGATGTAGATGTAAAAGTACGTAAGGCGTAAAATTTTTATGTCGGTCTAAGAAAAAAATGTGCTCATAAAAAAGTATACAAGGCATAAAACACGAGGCAATGAACGACAGAAATTACTGTGTATCCGTAGCGCGCTAATAAAGTATAAATATAAACATAATATAAGACGACAGTATATATAATTTCAGTTAAAATGTTTCACGCAACCGTTTTCCAGTTATTATCAAAATTCTGTTTATTAACTAGATTTAATTTCGCGTATCTCTCGCGTATATGTTGCATGTACAGTTTTTTATCTCTCCCCAAATAATGTAAGAACACATAAAAAGAAATAAAAACTTCTTGTCTCTCCCGAGTTTATACTTCAAATTTATTACTTTAACGGGAGGAGAACTGTCGACATAATACAAGATAAAAAGTTTAATGCTAACGACAATTACAGACATATTATATCGCAATTTTCCGACGAGAAATAAAGCGTTATATTCACAGCGATTATTCTCGAAGAATATCGTAAACCGTAAAAAGCCGAAAAAAAATAAGGGACGAGAAATGTAACAAGAGAAAACACAGAAATCGTCAGAGCGGAAATAAAACAAACCGTCTTGATCTTCTCCGAGCATCGCTTCGTAATTACCGTGCAATTAACTGCGGGACAATGAGACTATGTCTTTCGAAACAATCCGCCGAATGAATTAGATGTTTTATGCACCATCAAATTAGATGGAAATATATTGAAACTAACTGTGAAACTAAAGATAGAAACGACTTTTTAAAAATCTTAATTTTGTTGATTAATTAGTCGCGAATACCAACACTGATATTACGCATTTATGATTAATATCAAATAAATTTGACAAAAAAGAGATATAGATGTTACTTTTTACATGTTGCATGTTACATATCTAGAATTTAGCAAGATTTATAATTGACTTTGTTTTAGATGCCACTCTTTATTATTGTGGTCTTTTATCTAAATTATTCAATTCTAGATATCTGAAAATGTAATTAAAGTATTAATTAAAGGACCTATTTGGCTTATAATTGACGTATGCTATTATTCACTAACGCTGACTGATATATATGGGATAGCGCGACTACTGGCTGACCATGTTACGTAATAACTACTGCGGAATTGCAATGATTCTGTTGGTCATGTTCGATCACGAATAAATCTATGTAGATAATAGATAGGAACAAAACTAATAATATTGCAAATGTATGTATGACAATCTGTAATTAATACGTGACATAATAAAGTCATTACGATATGATTAATTTCCGTTATGGATACGAATGATTGTACGACTTTTGCGTGCGTATTTAATCAGCGAGAACAGATACAAATCGCACACGACAAGTGAAATGTATCGTATTAAAACACAATTCCGATGGGAAATAAGGCGGTACATCCTTTGCGACTATTCTCGGAAATTCTGTAAAGTCGTGAGAAACGAAGAAAAAAACGAAGAACGGAAAGTGTAACGAGAGAGAGAGACACGAAAATTGTCAGAACGAAAATAAAACAATTCGCCCTGATATTCTACAATATTGAGTGCAATATTGAGTTATATCGATAATACGATATTAATATGATTTAGTCGCGACGGATATACGACGCGATATTTTTCGCACATTTTTCGAACGAAAGGTCGAGAAAATTCAACTGTGTACCGATGCTTCATTTTCCGATCCGCGAACTAATCTCGTGTGACCTAGTTTCTTAGCGGTGACAAGCTCTCGTATACAACACGCGCTCGCATCACGAGTCGAACATCGAGGTGCTATTTACATGGCGGTATAAACTCGCCTTGCCTAGGTACCGAATTAATAGTGCAACGGTAGAGAGTTTATAGTTTGCGCCACATCGTGCGTGTTGCCGCGATTCTCTGTTACGTAGACGCGATGCCATGAACCATGCATAGGCGAGAGATTTTGCGCCGGTTTTGATTCCGGTTCCGGCTCGCAGAGTCTCAGCAACATCACCATCGTCGTCTACCGTGTGTCTTCTAGCGCTCGTGGTTGTTCCGCGTTAAGTGCACGCTCCTGCAAACTTGCGAATCGCATAAGTTGTAGTTTATCGGTTTCGGTTGGTAATAATTTCTCGTTACGAAACTGAGCTCTCTTCGCAGGAAAATTTGAAGTTTCAAGTTGCTGATCTTTCATTAAATGCAGTAACGGTGGTTGAATCGGATTAAAGTGAAAAATATATGTGCTACAATACAAAGTTACTATAATATACATAGCTGTTGATGCTTCCTATGATATAACAATCGTTAATGCATGGAATTACTAATCTCTGAATTACTTTAGTAAAATATTTGTAAACGATTCGTTTCTTTTTGTTAATATATTTTTATGAGCGTGCAAACGACTCGCCATTGCGTTTGCATTAGCGATTGCTTTAGCAATTAAATATAACGAGCGCTGTCGCACGGTTGTTGCAATAACGTTAAGGCCGTGTGTGCGATACGTGTGGCTAACGGAATAAAATAAAATAATTAGCAACTGTTAAGCACTTGTTTGAAACGAAGCGGCGCATCAACGAGGCGCGATTGTCACAGCCTTCTCGATGCGCGTGCGAGCATTTTCACAGCAGTAGCGAAAACATCCTAATTACATCGGGTGACGTTATATATGCGCGAGCACGTTAACTCCCAATTACGGACGTCCCACCGGACGTTGACGTACAAATGCACGTCGGCAACCTAATTTAATTGGTCGATTACGATACTCGCAGTTTGCGACAAACTAACGGCTCTACTACTGGCGCATGGCTGACAACGACGCGTCGTTTCTACTGAAATGTGTAGGTGGTTTAAACGACGGGGCAGGCCTATGATTTATAGGCAAGGAGGATGCGCCGCGGATGGGAGCGAGCATAATGCGAGCACGGTAAAGCTCAATGATCCGCATTAGGCAATAATACCGCTCGAGAGCGGAGGAGTTAGGGACCCACCGTAAAACGGACAAATCGCCGCCGCCGCCTGATCGCAGGCTCAGCCGCCTCGGCGCCTGAAACCGCTTGCCTACTGGATTGTCCGCCATGCTAAATTACGCCGAAATCACGCCGCGGTTTAATTGAATTAGCATGGGCCTCGTCATATTTCAAGCACGGAGCAATTACGGCCATCCGGTGGATGCCAAACCATACTACGTAATTTTTCATCCGTGCTTCCGTTTCGAAACAACGACACTCTCTCGACAAAGAAATCAACAATTTGTTAAGATTCATGTTTTATAATTTAGATACATGTATTACATAAGTCTTTATTTTGTTAGTTTTATATTTCAGTTTCAATTCACAAGTTTTTTTAACGGCGAACGGTCATATTCGGCGGTAAAGAAGCTCGAGCATTTATCACTGTTTCCGAGAAAGTCAAGTCGCACCGGGTGCGATATGTACAGAAATAATCTCGCGGTCGCCCTCCTCGACACATTCATACTTTATCGTAAGTATCCGCGACCCGCGCAATCAAGAAAGTGTGACGGTGGCGGGAAATGCCCGCAGATATAAACGAGAATAGGGACGCGGATGTACAAAGCAGAGCGAGGCAAACGAATGCGAGAAGGAGGAAGAAAAGGAAAAGGTTGTGCAGGAGAAGAAGAAGATGCGCGGTAGAATTTTCCGTAGGGTGAATGCGATGTATCACGAGGTAGTAAATTCAGATAGCCGACTTTTCCCAGGGAAATTATAATTTTCCTTCTCGTAAAAAAGAGAGAGAGAAAGCGACTACGTGACGCTAATGCGAGCGTACATTAGGCGAGAAAAATAGCCCAGGCTGCGGGGACGAGGGAATTTGTATGAAGGCAAGACCGGTGCGCGGGTTAATCGCCAGGAAAATGGCGACAATGGGCACTGTGGCGTGTATTAAGAATCAACGATGCTGGTGAATCAAGTCCGGGCGATGTCTTCGTTACGCGTCGAGCAAGGCGTTTATTCTTAATTTAGCTTCATAACATAGCTACGTTTATTGTGGCTTTCTATAGAGAACACGCCCTTCGAAAGGTAGATAGAAAATGAACGAATAAGAGATGAATGAAAATTTATTTAATATTTTATTATGCTCTAGGATAAAATCTTTTTTTTTTTTTTTTTTTTTTTGGGAATTTCTTTATACTAAATTTATATGTCGGTTTTGGTTAGGCTAGGCAAGGCAATGTCGGTTTTGGTTAGGCTAGGCAAGGCAATGTCGGTTTTGGTTAGGCTAGGCAAGGCAATGTCGGTTTTGGTTAGGCTAGGCAAGGCAATGTCGGTTTTGGTTAGGCTAGGCAAGGCAATGTCGGTTTTGGTTAGGCTAGGCAAGGCAATGTCGGTTTTGGTTAGGCTAGGCAAGGCAATGTCGGTTTTGGTTAGGCTAGGCAAGGCAATGTCGGTTTTGGTTAGGCTAGGCAAGGCAATGTCGGTTTTGGTTAGGCTAGGCAAGGCAATGTCGGTTTTGGTTAGGCTAGGCAAGGCAATGTCGGTTTTGGTTAGGCTAGGCAAGTGAGGAATCGATTAATACAGAATTGATATAAAAAAAAATAAAAAGAGAAGTAAAAATATAATGTCAATTCAAATATTGTACATGACTCATCGACAATTTTTCGAAAGTAATATATTTTTTTACAAAAATTTAAAGCTTTTGCATCTATAACATCTGTTTTTACAATAATGGTAATCCTGTACACAATATCGCACGATTGTCAATTTGCTGCGAGTACATAAACCGAGATTGTTGGCGATAGTTTTGAAACGTAGGTAGATATTGTATACGATGGTTTTCTCATAAAACCATATGACACGCAGAAGGAAGAGTTAAGCCAATTTGGCTGGAAAAAGTACGTGCTTCGTGCAACGAGAAACATGATCCACTCGGGCTTTAAGTCTCTTTTATGGGATCACCTCGGGCGTTGTAGTCGTTGTTTCCAGCAACCATAAACCTTCATACACGCTCGTTACCCTAGGAACAATAAACCAGCGGAATGATCGGCAAGTAAACGAACTTGTAAGTCCATCTCGATCGACAAGAACGGTGATCCACTTAGACTTGCAAGCTTTTACATTGTAGCTAAACGAAACTCCCTGCTGCTTGAACATGGAAACATTATTCCCGTTACGAGGACGAGATGAAGGTTGGTTTATCGCGGTAACGTGAGGATCATTAATCGAACGAGCTACAACGCGTAATGCTACGTGCGATGCGAGGAATCAAGAGTTAGATCATCAGGACCACGTCGACGGAGATGAGAAATGTTTCACGAAGATAACCCCGAACTAATCTACGTCCTTCGGAAACAGCTGATGAATTATCTCTTACAATTATGTCGTATACGCTGATGTAACATGTATAAGTAATGAAGAATGTAAGCACATGGAGATGCGAACAGCATTTTATTACTCTGATAACAATGACACGTCACTATTCTCACATATATATCGATATAAGTTTATAAGGCTTATATCGCGAGGACAGCTATTAAATAAAATAACACGATAGATCGTATGTAATCTCATATACGTCGTTTTTATATCGTCGCCATATGGCGCGCAGCGATATGAAAGATCGACAAGAAGAGGCTGCCGTTGAACGAGCACCCTTTACCGAGTTTTCCATCACGGACATAATTTTTGGGCGCTGTGTATCTATACATTGACTTCTTATCTCTTCCGTGCCGGCGACCTCGATGCGAGAGGTTTCGAGTGAACCTCGCAAAAACTTCTATCCCGGGAACACATCAGGAATCTATCAGCATCGACGAGGGACAGCTGACTTTTTCTCCGACCGTCTCGTATACTCGATCCCCGTGGAATTGCGTCGGGGGACTCCCTTAGGGTGGCGATTCTTGGCTATCGTCGATCGCCGAAGATGAAATCAGGGCTCATGATGAGGTTAACTATCCTTTCAGCACGAGGTATTTTTTTTTTCTCAAAGAAATCCCATTGGAAAAATCGGCTATAGCGTCTTTTACAGTATATATTTTTGGGGAAGGCTATTTCTTATCGTGACGTTTTAACTCTCTTGCGTTCGATATAGCTAGAGGCAACTACGTCAATATATATTACGCGCGTTTAATAACGATAATTTAAGCATGCAACGAACGTTACAAGTTCGAGAAGTCAATAATTAATCACTGCGGAACAATAATTATTAATTGTTACGTTACTGCATGAATTATTGAAAGCGTGGTTAATAGATTCTGTCGTCTATGCGAAGTTTATTAACGCCGGTGATTTCGTTCATAGCAAGTAAATTAATTATTACGCGAACTCTTTGATGAACATATCGGCGATTGGCGCTTCTATTGGTACTTTAGGCTCTTTGATCGACCGTTCCACACCGGCTGAATTAATTAAACCGTTCGTACTTTTAATGCACTTTCGGCGACGAGATTAATAATATTCCTCGTGGCTGCGTATACGGCGAAAAGAAGGATAATATTGCGGCGGGACAAATCTCTGGGTGATCTCCGGCAGTCTGAACATAATCCAGGCGGAAT
>NW_021848701.1:66505-133345 GCF_003651465.1 Formica exsecta
TGCCGAGTGAACCATGAATTCTGGAAGAAGTGTTCGCGAGAGAGAAAAGTTTCGTAGCTCGGAATGCCATTTAATCGATTCAGCGCGCTCTCGAAGTTCTTTAGAGCCGTCACCGCGCCCCGCCGCCCTACCTCATCCCATCATGTGGAATTCGCGCTGTAGGAAGTTGGTCCGGATCGCGGAAAGTGTTCCAGATAGGAACGTTGAAGAGACCGCTCCAAGTTTGACGCGGCAATCGTCGCTTCGGAATGACAAGATTCCATTCGAATGGAAGAGCAGCCGTCGAGGGGTATGAGACGTTTCCAGAAGCGACAGTATAATCGGCAGCACCATTTTCAAAGCGTCCTTCCCTTCCGCCCCCCCCCCCTACCGTTTTATCCTAGTACGCTAAGATTTTATCCGGCGACGATTTCGCAACGTCCTAATGGATTTAAACGGCAAGTAACAGCGAGTAAGCCGCGAGTTCGGCGCGAGTGAAAAGTTACGCGATTTTACCTCGCGTCGATTTTTCAACGCGGTTGCATTCAACGAAAGTACCTCGTCGACGTTACAACCGCGTGATTTTTTTATTACAGATCGTGGAAATAAAGTTCTTTGCGGAAGAGCCGGTCGTTAATCTTCCGAGAAATCGTTATCGCGCACGGAAACGTATTTCCTTGCCCGTAATACGAGCGAATTGTTAGCGCAAGTTACAGCAAGGCAGGATCCACCGCCGGTAGAGATAGGAGCAATTATACTCTGATTACTTTGGATATCACTGACGCAAGAAACCAACGGTAAAACCTCATCGAATCACCTCGGGCAGGTCGAAACTTTTTAGATCGAAGATCCGTAACTCGGACAGAGATGAGGTTTCTGAGAATGTAACAGTAAGCGCGGTGTGCTCGTCAACGAGAGAAACGAGCGAAGACAAACGCGCAGGTGAGAGAAAAGCATGAAAGGGATAAAGGAAAAGACAGTGCACAGCTTCATAAGAAACGCCTAGGAAGAGAAAGAGAGGGTCAATCGGGTACAAGTACTTTCCAATAGTCCTCCATCATACGAGACGGGCTGTTCGTTCTCGAAGTAAAATATTAGGTTGATTTTAGGAGCGGATAGTTAGAGAACAAGTCAAACAATGGAGCACAAAGTGCCGCGAAGTTTCCAAGCTTTTGCGTGAAATTGCCGAGAAGCGGCGCCAACGGTTGGAGATAAAGCAGAAGAGTAGATGGGCTCTTGCGCGAAGAAGGAGAAACCTCGCCATGGCGGCAAAGAGGTTGCGGGGTGGTTACGAACAGGGGAAAGAAAGAGGGAGGTTGTAGTTAGCCCGTTGCATAGTCCACTCGAATAGATTTCATTTCCTTAAACGAACTTTTGCGCGCTGTGTTATTGCTCGAATATGCAACTGCTTCTTCTGTCAGACGGCAAGATAGAGGAAGCGCCATTCAGCATTACGATGTAACGCTGGAAAAACCTTTATAGAATCTCTATCTCCCATATCTGGAACCTAAGTAATTAACTAGCCGACAAACTGAACCGCGCTCGGGTGAGGATAGAGCAAGCAAGGAAGTTAGAGTTTGGCTTCGGTTTAATATCTTGCGGACGCTCGTCAAAGTTCAGACGCTCCGTTCCAAGAAATGTACGTCGTCGTGCGCTCTAAACAGGGGATGAGCCGCCTCACTAATAGCTCGTTCCCTTTAAGAAGCACGTCGCGCCGCGAGATTACTCGCTCGCCGCGTTTTATCCCTCCCGGCTGACCCCTTCAAACTGTGAGTAGGTATCTATCGGGCTCGCTGTGTTACGTTGTGTGCGCGCTTGTTCGGATATACACACACTTTTATCATTATGTATCTACACTTTAATTACAACTTTACACCGTTTACAGTACGAATTATCTTTCTTAACGGGCGCTCGAAATTAGTTTAGCTATTCTTCCTCAAAAGAATTCCTTCTTGGTTTTATACTTTTTATCCGAACGTTATATATTATCATGCAATTAAAATGCATATATATATATATAAAATCTATATTATTCTCTCTCTTAATCCTACAGTTACTAAATTTATTTGAAATTTCTGCAGAATGTCTAGCATCGTAATAAAGACTTTTCTTTGACATGATGAATATATAAAATAGTGCGTAGAAAAATTGTGGCGGTATTTATCCTACGCATCAAAGAAATTAAATCGGCTTTCACGATGCCGTGGATACAATACAGCTCATAAATCATCCAAAGACAGCGAGCAAGAAAGTGATTTGCCTGATAACGCCGGAGATAGATGCTGCATAAACGGGGCCGTGCAACATTACGGATTATTTTGTGATATATTATAATCACGCAAGGAAAGGAAAAATGAAAGAAATAGTCGTAATCGCATGACCTAGAATTTTATGACTACTCCGTTCTCGTTTATTATCGTTATGTCGTAAATAATATCGAAGAAGTTACAGATAGATCGTAGTTAAAGCTGTAATAAAATTATTATGACACGATCATTGCCTCAAAAATCAATACCATCTTTCGGCCACTTTTATGATGCTTTTAAGATCCTACAAAATTATTATGACATCTTTGATATAGGCATAATATTACGATACATGTGCGTACATCTAGCAATAATAATCTTTATCTGTACAATGATTACTATCTATCAAAACCGCTGTGATAATGATTAATGGAATGAGATATTAAGAAGAATTTAAAAATCGAACGTTACATTATGTAAAATACAAATCATTGAAAATCTGGATTGTTAAATTATTTAACAATAATCAATACGATACATCAGTAAAAGAGAATTCCAACGGGTTTGAATGTACCTACATGACTCTGAAAATCGTACAATTTCATTTTATGGACTAAATCAACAAGTCAAATTGTATACGTAAAAATCGACAATCGAGCGAACGTTTAGTTTTTCCCGTCGGGGGTGTACGTGTCAATCGTCAATTCCTATCCCTTTATCAATAATATTTTCACCATGACGAAGAGAAACGTGATTTCGCACGAAGCGTGACAGCACAGGCTTTACTAACCGGCTTCGAACGATTCATAGAGAGGATTATTTTTTACTGTAGTGAAGAAAGCGTTCGATTGGGAAAAAATAACATCAAGAACGCGAGATAAAAGCAACTAATCACGTTTCTCCAAGCGTGGAAATATTGTAAATTTTTTTATGTATAGCGTTTATCTATCTATTAATTTGAGAATGCGTCATAAAATATAATTACAATACTCATTAATTATTCATTTGATATGTCGCTGAATAAAATTATTTTTAATTTTATTTGTTTTAAATCCGAAAGAGTGACATTCCGAGAGAAAAATTTTATTCGAATTTCATGTGACTTTTGGTTGGATTTCAAAAGCTTCCAAATATTTTCAGCATTCTTCATGATTAAACATTCATATTGCAAATTAACGCTGCTAAAAGTTGTTTAAATTATTCAAATATAATTATTCGCTTTGATGCATATCGGTACAAAGCGTAATAACACTCTGTTGTATAGTCTCACGGGATATTATCTCTCGAAAAAAAAAATCTCGGCTGTAATGCTACCTCGCGAATAATTTATCGAAAAAAATTGACAAGAGACGAGATGGCCGATGTAAATTAACCTGCTTTTTTATATTGCATTATTAATGTTTCAAAATATAGTTTAATGTTTCAAGTTTCGTTAATTCAAATAAGCTCTTGTACAGAGATGTGCGTGGAATGACGACATAGTACTGACAATGTCGGCCATATTCACAGAGTTTTCAGACGCTTTGTGCGTGAGACAGCTCGCTATCAAAGTCTAGCACTCTTATCTCTATATACGCGTCACGACCTGAAAGAGCGACGCGGATGAATAGCATCCGTAGAGTTTTGAAAGCCCTCCGAAGGGACGAAGGGACGCGTTTAAAGACGCTGTGTCTGCCTTGGTGATGTTACATCCGTAAAGGTCGGGCGAGAAAACTTACGCGAGGATCTGAATTTACCATTGAATTAACAACTGGCAGAAACTTTCGACGGATTCACCTAGATCGAGAATTGTGTTGTTAAAGTCTATCCGGCTTGCAATTAAGCATCGAATAATTAAAATCGTGATATTCGATGCTCAAACAGAAATAAGAGATGTATCGAATTAATGGAATTTATAAATCTTATATTTTTCATTTCTGTTTTCTTTACATATTAATCGACAACGATATATCGATGGCAAGGAACATGTTTCACGTTGATTGAGTGAGCACTATGCGGTCGAGTGAAACGTTAGGACGTCGATAAT
The DNA here is from genome assembly GCF_003651465.1 of Formica exsecta. Classification (NCBI taxonomy): domain Eukaryota; kingdom Metazoa; phylum Arthropoda; class Insecta; order Hymenoptera; family Formicidae; genus Formica; species Formica exsecta. Next base: position 70,757 of record NW_021848701.1, read on the forward strand.
GACGTTAGTAGATCGTTAATAGAACTGCTGTCAATCAGAGAACTATAATAACGTTAACGAAGATATCGGGCAGCGCGTTCTCTGCGGAAATCTTTTTTATTCCATCTAATGTTTCCGGCGAACGGACAATTTACACGAGCGAAAGTTACGTCGTGAAACTCGTTAAATCTAAAAAAAAAAAAAAGTTTTAACCGTGTAAAAAATGTATTATCGATCAAACGATGCTGGGACGGACGGGGGGCGACGTGCGACTGCCACGGCCACCCGGAAGATCTGGTGCCTGGTACAATTGGCTTAATATATAATCGTCCCGGGAAAATCGCTACCCGATGAATTCGCCCCTCCGATGGCTTTCGCAACGTGCGTTTAATGAAGGGGTGTCCACCGAGCTGCCGGCGCAGGAAGTCGTCTATCACCATAAAATCTTCCGGAATAATGGTTAAAGGTACGATCCCGTGAACTAGAAGCGCAATCGGGACTTGTATATACATTTCCGCGAAACTTTACAGAATTACGATATGCAAATTGAATAATAATTTGATTAACAGAATACCTATATCATCTCGAGTTTCGTAGTCTCTCATTTTTGCTCTCTAAAGTTTTTAGTTATGATGATATCAAAATGTGAGTTTTAAAAGCAACGTCGACACATACGAGTATATCTGATAACTGAATCAAGAATCCATGAAAATGTTGTAATTTCCTGATCACGAAACTCGTTGGCGAACGAGCGCCTGGCTTGTCGGTTTTTCCAAGCTTATTATTTCAACGGAGCGTGATACTTTAACGAATTCCAATGAAACGCAACGAGACAATATCGATAGAATTGCGCCCGTTATAGCAAAATCTGCAAAAGTCGGGGGGTTGAAAACCAATAAATCCAACACATCGGCGAGTTCGATCCCCCCTCCCCTTCTCTCTCCTCCCCTCCCCCCTTCCCCGATCACGTCCGCGAAAAATATTTTATTTTCATGCGAAAACCCACCAGCGTCCCGATATTTTTCGGCGTGCGGTCGTAAACAACTTTCACAGTACGAATTGGCATGCTCATCGAAATTGCATGCCGACGACATGCGAGTAGGTCGCGAGAAACAAATGTTCATTTATTATCACCTATCAACACGCCATTGTCCGCGTGTCGAACACTTCATCGAAAAAAAAAATAATAATATAATATTATTATTGTGAGTGATAGTATCACAAGTTTCTCTCAAAGAATACTTTTACATCGAAACTAAATTTGATCCTCGTAACATCGCGGATTATAAAATGCGAGCGAATCGTCTTGTAAAATTGAAAGGAATATAAGAAGTTAAACGAATTCGTCGAAATTGGAGAAAACTCCATATCGTTTTGTCATGAACTTTATCGACGACTCGTACGCATCCGTCTCTAATAGGTATCGCATTTAAAGGCGTCGAGGATGTTCATGTGTTTTGCCGACCCATAACGTACCTAGTCAGCGAGATCGTCGTTAAAGCGAAACAATGGGCATTCGGATTACGTCCAATTCATTTATCACGTGTTTTCGAGAGCGAGGCGGCAGAACGAGGGGGGGAAAAAAAATGGAAAACAGCGTGACCCGCGCTCGGTGGCGAGTCCGGCAAAAAGAGACATTGCCAAGAAATTAATTCCACGGTTAACCGTCTGTGAGCCATTACACGACCTGCAATTCGCGGATTTTGCCATCCGGAATAAGTTATCGTCTCTCAAGCCCCGACGATAGACGACAATATCGAAAGATGTCATTTTTTATAAGAAATTCGCCATTAAAACAATATTCCACTTTATCAATGCTTCGATAACGAAAACTGAAACATTTGCCACGGCTAATGATATCGCTGAGGCATTTGCTCCCTCTCCTTCTCTCTTTTATCGTAACTTATTTCTTTCAATAAATCGGAAAAAAGTCAATATATCTGTTGGAGAAAATTCCTCGCACAAGAAAGAAAGATCCCTCTGCTTCTTTTGTCGTAAACATAAAGAAACGGATACAATGTCTTTAATTATAAATCCGAGGAAAACATCAATCTCGCGGTTTCTCTTTGCTCCGCAATATTGCGTCTCGGGCGAGTACTTAATAACGAGGCTGCCGGCACGACATCCGGGAGGCGTTGCAGCCGAAAGTGCAGGTGGGTTACTCCTTAAACGTGCCAGTCTTGATAAGCGCCGAATTAGCGGCGCCACGTCGGGGATCTCGGCAATTAGTCAGGGGGCACGGACGTGCCAAAAAGCCCGGTAAACTCGTGCCATGGCCCCGCGAACTTCGCGACGACTTCGCACGTAAATCAGCGGTGTCCGGGTGACGTTCCGTTTTAGCGGGACACTCGGTACACATACCGTACTTGCCGGGGTTTACTGCGCGCGGTGAGTTACTTGCGGGATTAATATCCCTATCTTCTATTCGTTCGCGCGCATTCAACCCCTTTCGAACGCGCGCATACGGTCGGCGCGTTACGTGCCGGGATAACGCGCGCGCGTATTCGTGCGTGTGTATGTATCTGTGCAATAGAATTGGTATTTCCACCCTTCTGTATAGTCGGTAACACTGTTGCTGCGTCGGCAGCACGCCTTCGATTTATGACTTTGTATATATTATTTCGACAGTTCTCTCTCTCTCTCTCTTTCTGTTCCTATCTGTCTGTCTACGTTTCCGTGCCACCATTGGCCGATATTATTCTCTCCGTTTCTCTTTTATTCTCCAACCGCTAACCTTTCTCTTTCCTTCATATCATCTCTGCTTGAGTCTATCGTATCTATTATATATTTCTTCTCTGTCGCACGTCAGACGCCTGTTTCCTGAAAATCGATGATCGCCCACCGAACAGCGAAAATGCTTAATCGTCTGCATGCAATTTGCATTGCGATAGATATTTTTTCCGATACTCGTGAAAAATTGAACACACATTCTAGCGGTTCGATCAATAGGGAAGAGAACATTCCATCTCCGTCTATTATCTACCCTTTTTTATCGATTTTTTGTGTGTGTGTGTGTGTGAAAAGCTGAAATTGAAAGCGTAATCATCTCTTAACTGTCAACGAATCACAAATTAATCATAAAACAGATCAGCTAATACTTAACATCTTTTTTTTTAATTTTAACGTAATTCACATATCACATATCACATATTCCATCAAAATTATATTAATTTGATACAGACATTTGAGAGTAATTAATTACATAAATTTAATATTGAACAAAATTTATTCTTGCAATGTTACATTCGATAGCAACGATTAATCAACGATTAAATCTATAAATATATTTATCTCTCAATCTTATACGTATATATGAAAAATGTGTGAAAGAGAGAGTATCGAAACATACAGTTGTACTGTTTATTTGTTGAAAACTAATCCCGCCAATTCCATGTTGGATTTTACTGTCCTCGCAGTAAGTCACAAATTATCCGCGACTCTTTCCTTTTCATGTAGATTAAACTCCGGCAACAATAGCATCGCCACTCCCGTTCACGCGCCCGCACCGTATACTAATCCCGAATTCAAGGATGAACGTTGATGCCAGGAATTCCGGAAGTACCGGGATTTAGCAGCGTTTCGAGAGTTTCGGCTGCGCGAGAACGTTTTTGATGCACGTTTAACCGCCGCGGCACGCCGGCGGTAGTTAAGTGGTTTAGGACGTTGCAATCTGCTGTGTACCAACAATTTATAAACTATGTTACAAGCCGCGTATCTAACGCTATTCTTAGGATTCATTCGAATGCCTTCACTGAGAGATAATCTGATCGATGCTCATTCGTGCAGTCAATAGAATCAATTTTCGTCGCTTTATAAGTTAAAGAGATATTCATGATTTTTTGAAACGTTTGAAATAAATTTCTGATATATATTTTAAAAAAAAACGATAAAAAAATTGAAAATGAATTAAAAACTTTTGTTAATTTGGAACAGATCCATCGTGCGACTTTTTTACATTGCCTATTCTTTCACTTTAAATATTGTTTTGTAAATACGCTCGATCATGAACGGTGCATTAATTCCATTATTAATTGAATCTCAAATACAGGAACGATTCAAATTCTTTTACTGAGATAATCTGATCGATGATCATTCGTGCAGTCAATGAAATAAATTTTTGTCGATTTGTAAATTAAAAATATATTCATGATTTTTTGAGACGTTTGAAATAGTTTCTGATATATATTTAAAAAAAAACGATAAAAATTATGAATTAAAAACTTATGTTAATCTAAAATAGATCCATCGTGTGACTTTTTTTTTTTTAGCCTGTTGTCGCTTTAATGTTTCTCATTGTTTCGTAAATACGCTCTATCGTGAACGGTGCATTAATTCCATTATTAATTGAGTCTCAAGGAACGGTCCAAACTTTATAAATAGATTACTTTAGTCGGGGTGCCGCATCACTTGGTTTAGGATAAATTTGTTAAAATTGAATTTGCGTGTTAAGCGGTGTAACGCAGAAATCGCTTGTCGCAGGTTTAATCCTATACGAGGAAAGGCGAAGTGTATGTTATCATAATGAATTCCGTAACTCTCCGTGAAATCCCTTATATCCCTCACATACCTTCTCTAAATTCACATGTGTCGGGCAATTTCACGAAAGCTTTGCATATTTACTTTACAGCACTAAACGTTATATACGCGTAATTATTTATGATTTTTAACTATATTCATGCATTTGTCGCTGATTTTTAACTATATATTCATGCATATTGTATAAATAAAAATGTGATCGCAAGAATTATTCAGTTCGTGAATAAAGGAGAATATATGTGGTATTTTTCATCTCATCTCTATCGTTCCATATAGGAAATGTAAGAGGATATTCGTTCGAAGCTGCTTCTGTTAAAACAACACTCTCAAGTATTCGATACTAGGGAAGGATATCGGTATCGATATTGGCTTCGGGCTGCCAATCTCAACTGTCATTAAAACGGGTGAAGAAAAGAGGTATCTGTGATCACTGCGATTTATTAGCTTTAGTACAAATGTAGGCGTTATGCAAAAATGGCTGCAGGAAATGTTTCGATTTTATATACTATTGTATAATATCGATAAAATGTATTCGCTTTGTTTTCCAGTTTATAAGCATTTGAACAGACTTTTTATTCGAAAATATGAGTTACGTTTAATTCAATGCGATCTTTTTATCGATAAATATGCTTAATTAAAAATTAAAGGAACTTGCTGTAAATTGTGATATATAATTTTCGCATTTTATTCTTTATTATCTCATATACATACACACATATCGTCTTGTCATCTTTTTAATCAGACGGTTCTTCAATTAGACGAGGCGTATAATTTCTTTCATGTTAAGAGCAAATAAAGTAAAGCAGACGATGCAATACGCATTATTGACAAGAATACTTGCTCAATTTCCCGATCAAGTAAAAGTGGACCGCTTAATTTCTCGTAGAAAGAGGAAGCTAAGAGATCTCCTTCGCTCAAGTACCATAGGTATCCATGACGACGCGATGATAGTGTCTTCTAGTCCTCGACATCAAAGAGCCTGTCGAGTATTAGTGACAGAAATCGAAGCCAGTTCGGTGGGGGAAAGATGGTCGGTTGGACAGATTGAGATACGTAACCACCCCTTTCCCCAACTCCTCCCTTCTTCATCGGATCGCGAAGGAAACGAGAAATCGGGATAAACGGACGCGAAACAGAGAAGGTGATAGCACCCCTTGAGCTATTGATCAACGACGACGAGGCACCGACAACACGTCCTCTTAATTAAACCCTCTGGGAATACGAGACGAGCGTCTACATGGGCGCGAATACAGGGTCATCCACGGGTATCCTGAGAAACCGCCGTCAACGTCATCGAAGACAAGCACGGAAGACGGCTAGACGTTTCAAGTTTAAACAACCTTTCGCTGAAACGAAGTGCTCAAAGCCCTCAGGTGATTCGAAAGATCGGAACGTTAATAACTTAGCCGCCCTCACGACCGGCGGCCGAGGAATTTTTCTTTCTGCGCTTTTTCCCTTTTCTGATTTGCTTCCACCCTGTCCTTGTGCTTTGTGCGCTTCTAAAGTTTGAATAAACTTCGGAGTTCAAACGACGCGATGACACAATCTCTTAACATCCTTTGTCAGAGCGAGCTGTCAAATGCAAAGATTATGTCAACGGGCATCCGGCGAAGAGTTCGTCGTCCATTCTCGTGCAAGTTTGCATCCTTGATACTTCGCGGGCTAGACAATTGGCTGAGACGCGCCTCCTTTGCCGATGACTGGATTTAATATTAACGAGCGCGACGTACCGACTATTAAAAGTGCCCTCTCGCCATCCTTAATTATACAAGTTTAACGTCTCCTCTACTCATGCCTTCTAATTCTATTCCTCTTGCTAACTCTATCCACCCGCCATGTCGCGGTCGCACTCGAGCGAAAGTTTCAGCAGAGCTTCGGTTTGCTCGACGCGAAAGTAAAGCGAAAGGGATTGCGATCTCTGGAAATTCGGGAAATTCTCATGACACACGATACCGACCAATATCTTAACATTAATGCTATATTTTAAGATTCAATGAGATTTTATCTGTGTCTTTATTTATTAAAACGAAACTTTTGCAACATGTATACTATATATGAAAATCAAATATCAGAATCTTATAGGATTTTATACTATAAGATATATCAAAATCTTATAAGATTTTATGCTATAAGATCGCACTTTATCACGACAAATTTTTTATTACATATGTATAATTATCACGTATATTTTTTATTTCATATATATAAGAAAAATTCCTATAGATCCTCCTTATAGATTTAATGTAAACGTAAAAAAATTCCCTGAAAATTCCCTGATCTTCTAGGTATTTTTATTCAAAATTCCAAGTAAAGAGAATATTTTAAAGATTTTTTAGTGCAATTTCCTAAAATAATATAATTCACAACTTGACTTATCGGTGGATTGCAAATTGCTTATAGTATAAGAGCAAAATTATTAAAACGAGAATTTTTTTAAAAATTCCCTGAGTCCCAATAAAATTCCATGAGAATTCTCTGATTTCTCCAAATACAAAAAAATTCCCACAGATTTTCCATGTTTTTCCAGGGAGTATATAGACCCCTAAAAATAAAGGTCATTATTCATGTCCGGCCGATAATAAAGTGCTTGCTGTTTAGTGCAATTTCCTAAAATAAGTGTTTTTTAATGCTTTCCAAGTGCTTTCAATGCTTATACGAAGGAAAAACACAAAGCCACTTAAGTCTCAAATGCTAGATCTACAAATCTACTGAATATTTTCATTAAGATAAAAATTTTTAACTTGCATAACATTTAATTTTTTATCACTAAAAATTAATGTGAAGAATATGTATTGCATATTCAATATTTTATTAAGGCATTGAATATAAAGTGCTTGCTGTTACAAACGGCATCGATCGTACGGAAATTCCGTGAACACGCTTTCGCACAAGCAGTAAGGAGTAAGCAGTAAGTAGTTTCGTGTTTAGAGGGGTGTGAGATTGGAGGAACGATGTACGTTACTTCGACGGATGGGATATGGCGTGGAGGGAAGAGGGCAAGGCTTCGGGACTCGTTCGTCGAGTAATTAGCGACGGTAGCAAGAGGAACGGTTTATTAGCGCGGAAAGCACCGAACACTGCCGGGGCAAATATTCTCGCGAGCAATACCGTCGCGGGAGAAACGTGGGCGGTGAACTAAACTTCCGGTAGGTATCTAACCCTCATTTCAAGTAAATGGTGGCTGCGCATCCTACTGGTGGATCTTACTAACGCTACATCGATGTTGACACCGTGTGCGCAGAGTAATGGGAACCACATTCCGCGTATTTGTGAATAGGTTCCTTCGAGATTGCCGTAATCGAGAATGCGACGTGAAAAGGATATCCGCTTAAGCGAAATTAATTTCTTTTTTTTTTGTATTACAGAATCCAGAGCTAATTGCGATCATTGAAATTTCGACTTTATAATGTAAAATATTGCACAAACAGATTTTTGCTTTTTTCGTTGATCGTCGTTAATCTCGGGATCGTCGATATTCCAGGGACGATATATATTTCTTACTCTTCAATATTATTGAATTTTGTTCACGCTTCAAATGATAAGAATGTGGAGAATTTTGCTAGAAAAACTTTTGATCGTTTCGAAGACGTATCCTTCGCGTCACGGTTCTCTCGCAGTTCCTTCTCGTATCCGAGAAAGGGAATCGTGCTATGTGTAAGGGTGGACAGTAAATTCCGAGCAATAACTGTTCCTTGCTCGCTCAACCCTTTGCCCGAGTGTAACACCGGAAGCGCACACTCACCCTCGACGCATTTCAGACGTTCACCATCCATAACTTCAGAGAATAGGTGGAACGTTGCGATATGGCTAGCCGGAGAGTTCTGTAAACAGCACGGTACTGCTCGACGGAAACGGAACTGCCTGATGTCAGCGGAGTGGTAAGAATTAAAAAGTTATTGCAAGCTTTATAGAGGAAAAGAAAATAAAAGAAAAGATATATAAAGCGGACCTAAAAAAAAAAACCATCCGCTAATCGGTGCAGGAAAACAAATCTTGGACGGATAATCCGTGTACACAGAAAAAACTTTACAATTAAAAAAGAAAACCGTAAAAAAAATTATCTGCTCTATTTGTAAAATGCAGCTTACCTTATTCATCCCATTGTAACGGCGGACCCTTGTTTCCGCAGTCAAACACTTGCAAAATTCAGCCTGAAAAAGAAAGAAGGAAAATTATATTTCTACACGCGTATCTCACTTTCATTTCTATTCCTTCAACAATTTCCATGTATATAAATTAAACACGATGTCTCTCGCACGGCCAATATGAATTTCAATATAAATTACGCTCCGCAACCAGAAACTCGAGAGAACGTCGAAGGCGAGATGGAAGGTGACCCATTAAAAAGCCATATATCCCGATGCTCTCGTCGCGGCACGATGAAAGGGTAAATTTCATAAAACTTGCTTCCTCCCAGCCCTTACTTCGTCCTAGCTGCCGGTGGCAACTCCGAATGAATTTTACATGAATCCGTTTCCCCGATGGGCCGCGCGCGCGGCAAAGTTAATAGCGACAAAAAGAACTTTGCCGCTCGACCTGCTCGTTAAAAGAAAAGCACTCGATTCGCCGGCCTCCCGTTTCAACCATGGTCTTTAGCCTCTCTCTGCGTCTTCGCATCCCTTTCACGGATGTGAAAGTAAATTCGATGCTTTTTGGTTTATATCCTGCGTTCTGGCGTTGCTTGACATCACGCACGGATTCGATTAGGGAAACGTGTGAAGGTGACGAATGAAAGGGCCTCCTAAATTTCCGTTAAGTGAAAGCTTTTGCCGATGACGGTCGCGTATCTTTGAGATAATCTCCATCTGTGCCCTTCCATCACCGTTCTTCGACCTCCTTCTCTCCACCCTTCCAATGTCCTCCACCCTCTTGTCATGCTGTCGAGAAGGATGGTTTCTACTGGTGGCTCTCTCTAGACACGGAGGGTAAAACTCCCTATCGGCAATCAGATGATTCTGGCAGATGATTCGCCCTTCACGAAAGGTTTTGATATTGATCTAAGTCCTCGCAGCGGCCGACGATAGCGATGTAGAAAAGATATGTGTTCCACTTCGAAACTGTCGAAGAGGACTTGGATAATGCTTTTTCTATCTTCTAATTCTTCTAACTTCGAAAAGCTTTCTCTTGCAACTTTTTTCTTATTCTTTTTCTAATGCGGTAATCTAAGATATATTTCATTCGTATAAAGCTCATTATTTAACTCCTTACAAATTTTCTACTCTACTAAAATGTGAATCATGTTCAACAACTATATTTATTTAACTTTACCAAGAAACGGCCAAGTGCGCAAAAAAAGTAGGAAGACGGCAAACTAAGAATTTGAAAGCTTAATAACGAAACTTGGTGAGGTACTTCGCTGCATGGAAACTTCCACGAAAGTAGACTCATGAATTCGGTCGGTTCAATTCCAGCTTGGGCAGACGGACCGACCTGCGATCGAGATTTTCTCTCTCTCTCTCTCTTTCTCTTTCTCTCTCTGTGTTTCTTAATATTGCACACTCTCCAAAACAGTTTTCCTGGGTATTCAACAACTGCACGACTTCATCGAATATTGGCGCACGCCTGGGTGATTTGTGTCTATTTTATTACACCTCGCTGAATCGCCAATTCTCGTGAGTATCGATTGACGTTCCCAATTTACAGAGCTATCCGGAAATATCCGCTCGTCTCTCGTTTCCTCGTATAAAAACATGATTTATTGTACGGATCGTAGCTTTCGACAATTAAGCGCATCGTTAACTTCCTTCTCGAGATGTATCGGAATATATATAATAAACAATGCAACGTGCCTCACTATTAAGATTGATAAAAATAAAAAGATAGAAATAACAGTGCAATTTACAATTCCCTTTTAGGAATATAATAAGGAAAGTTTTTACCAAAATATGAGATAAACGTATACAAGTAAAATAACTCAGATAATGAAATATGAAATCAAACATTATCATGTATTAAACTCACACATTTTTTTTCTCTAGCTGTAATTTAACTAATTTATCTCTGACAATAAAAAATACTCGAATTGCCTCGTATTTTTATTATATTACTAAATAAGTGAATATAATCGAATTGTTTTTATAACTCATTAATAAGAATTATATAATATCTGTTTCACAATTAATCGTTTTGAACAAGTATCGTCGATTAAAACAATTATAAATACGAGAAATAACAGATCTATGCGATGGCAGCGAGAGAAGATGAGCAAAGGGAACAAGAAGACTAGCGAAAACGTCGTTGGGACTATTTCGCGTATAACGGGTGTCGGAAAGTGGCCGTTACTCGCCGCGTACTAACCGGATCGAAGTAATCCGGAGAATCCAGGGTACGGACCGATACCTCGATATTTAGAGTTATTGCCGGATCGCGGAAAGTTCCGTTCCAGGCTTGTAATCGATGTAACGCCCGCCGCTTTATTACCCCGCTCCATTAACCATCGTTCGGTTTGTGTGTACACACCCCGATAGTAACGAGAAAACGGACGGCATACTGTGCAAATAGGATGGCGGGGGGAAGGAGGTGGGAGTGGGTTAAATTTCGTGTCACAATTACGTCGTTGCGGACATTTAACTTTTATCATCGGGCGAATCTCGGAAGATAACAATCTTTGGATCATGCATAGGATAACCATTACGTTGATCATTATGAATTTCGCGATATTACATTGCAAATATCGTGTTCTTTAAAATAAACTCATTAACGGGCGTAATTACGAAGGAAATGATAAGCCTAACGAATGCGTGCTATAAAAAAATTAACAGTATGTAAAGTGTTTGTATATGTGCATGGAGAATGGAAAATGCAAAATATCAGATGCAAAAATGAATGCAACGCGAGGTTATAGAGAACAAAAATATGATTGTGGAACCATCGCGAATATGAAAGAAGAGAATTTTCGTATTTTTTTGAACAAATTAAAAAAGCTCAATGCAGTGTAAATTCGTGCAACGCATGAATATAAAAACTTTTTTTTTTTTTTTTTTTTTTAAACAAGAATATAAAAAACTTTAAAATGTTTGGAATGTTTGAATTAAAAATACAATCGTCAGCGCGAAGCAGAACATTTATGTAGATCCGTGAGAGAACCGTTTCATCAGTTAAACGTCGTACGTAACATTATCGTGTATCTCTGCCACTGTGCTGTGTTAATTAAACGACGATATATTCGTTTTATTCGAGATCAAAGAAAATTCGAGGTGTTGAGAGATGAAAAGAAGAAAGCACTTCCGAGTCTTTGACGCCACTTTGCTGTTTCCGTCAGACAGAAATAGCAAAATGAGCATAATGGCGAGGTGGACTAGCAGCAGCAGCAGCAGCAGCAGCAGCTTGGGATAATAGGGCCACTCGGCATTACGAATGAAGTAATTTATTTTACTTCACCTGCGATCCTTATCGCAGTGCCGTGCTTATTTAAACGGCCTTCGTTCCAATAAAGAGCAAAGAGAGGAAAGAAGAGAGAGAGAGAAAGGGGTAGAGTTTCTCGGCGTTCGAAAGCGCTTCTGGTCGATGGAAACGAGGATGCTCAGCGAATCGCATCGTCCACGCCCTCCGTCGTTCTTCGTCGATCTATTTACCGATTGCGTTTGTTTAATCTATCCCGCACACGGATTCAAGCAAGTTTTACTACTGGATTCTACGTGATGATGCTGATCTAACCGTGTGACTAACCCCCATGCACGTCTCTCTAATTATGGCTAACCCCCATCTAGTTATAATAGCAACGTGATTACACGACTGCCCGATCGTCCCCCCACCACATTCCTCGTATTGTAATTTGATAATAATCATCCCACGGCTGCTGTTACATTATTATCGGTATTCCCTTGTTCCTCGATCACGACCGTGTCTGTGGTTTTCCCCGGGGACAAACTATTTTCCTCGAACATATTTATTCCATCGAATGAAAGTCCAATACGCTGTTGATATATGCGCGCGTAGTTGCTTCTCCGAATATTATTCCGCGTGATTATATTCTCGCATTCATATAATTTGATGTCGCGCTCGATACCGAAGATCTTAATCTTCCGATTTGTTTGCGCTCTGAATGTATTTCACATTATATATTGCTAATACATGCAATTTAACATACAATTTACAGCAAATATAACTTAATATTATATTTAATATTATATTTAACATTATTCTGATATATAAATAGATGTATTTTAATTTATAATGTCATTCTCTCCGCTTAACATCCTACCGACAATATTAATTTGCATTCTATATTTGAATCGAAGCGAGTTATTCCTACAATTACTTTTGTTTTTTTAACAGTCATTATAGTCCACTTTAATGCGTAGTGATATGAGATTAAAACATTTAGATACACAATCCCTGAATTAAGTCTAATAAGACCGTTTTGTGCGCGCTGTGTATCTCTACTGTCTGACCATATCAGTGCGCTACTACTTAAAGTCTCACGCGCGCCATGTCTGATCGCAAGTGTCCACTGTTCACTGCGACACCTCACGACTTATAATTTACGTCGCGTCGCATTAATCATGGTTATTACGTGACTAAAGCTTATTTCCGCGTTTTCTTTCGTCATAGAGACGGCGGACAATTAACAAGGAAACCGCTTACCCTTTAACAGCGGCAAGGAAACATTGCGGTTAATAGCGTCAGATAAAGACATCCAACGGATAGCTCTTTCCTACGTCGCGTGACCGACCGTTTCTCTCTCTCTCTCTATCTGTCTCTCTCTCTCTCTCTCTCTATCTGTCTCTCTCTCTTTCGCTTTCTCCCTTTCCCCGACTATATTCCGCGTACATAAGCGTCCCACATAACGAGTTCCTTTTTTTACAGAAAGGTACAAAGAGCCGCGTGGCAACTGTCACGCGAGCAATCGAGCGACAACATGTGACGCAAAAATATACCCTAAACGCTTTTAATATTTTCCGATATGCCGCACGTGTGTTGCGATTGTAGTGGTGACGTCTTGACATGCGTAAAGGTTGGCGTTGCACGGCTGTGAAAACGTACATTTATACAATCTGTGTATCGTTCTGGTATGTATGTATGTATGTATGTAGCGAATAAAAGTCACGACAGTTTACTTGTTGTAGCTACTAGGAAGTTTGTACGTGGCGACTGACGTGACCGTACAACTGTTAGAAGTGACATGCCCTCTGCGATCGTAACTATGATTTATTTCCGTTATTTTTCTACATTGTAACAAACTATTTTAGTTTCGACTTGTGTGTCTCTTTCTCTTACATCTTGGCGCGACTCGCCGTTCTGTGGAAATGTTTCAACTCGTGCGAAAAGTTATCTTATCGAATTTAGAAACTGTGATTGTAGTTACGGATGTTGTATCGTACTATGTGTCGTATCTTATGAAATAGTTTACGTCCTCTAAGATTGTACCGAGTTATTGTGCAATATGACTGGCGTCTCAAGAATATTAGCGTTTGATGTCGTTGACACTCCTAGTAAAGTATCGACGAATACGAGGAAAATTTCTATTTACTATCAAATAGCCCCCAATAGCAAAAGATCAATATTAGCGCGCGGCAAATATTGCCGACCGTCACAACCAGCGGTCACGAATAGTCTTGATGTACGTACGTCCCGGTAACATGCGGTGACAGATTGCTCGCGTTCCAATTACGTCCCCGTATATAACGTATCGATTTATATGATCCGCAAACGCGGCAACTGACGTAAATATATGCGTATAAATATGCCTATATGCGTCGTTAAGCATTTTGCCTGCAATTTGACCCATACTTTTCAAGTTAATAATTTTGCGTTAGTATCGTGTAATTATCGTAAATTTATTATCACGCCATGCGTGATGCTGCGAGCGCGTATACACAAATTGCATAAGTGATGTAATCATGTTACAGCTCTATCATGTGCAAACGCTAATATATCTTCTAACAGAGATTATTGCGATGCTTGTTTTCTGAATAGATTATGTAACACGATATGTCACGGAAAAAATTTAATTTTGTCACCGATATTATTCATGATGGATCGTTGTAATATATATAACAAATAAAACTCGTCATTAAATACATCGTCTACGATTTTATTAAATTTTACGGACACGCTGCACGTAATGATGATGGGCTAACATTACTCGCGTCCAGTTGGTGTTCTGATTACAAGTTCCTGTTACAACTATTTTTGTCTGCAGGAAATAGAGGACAGCGAAACGGATATTTAGGCAAGCAGGAGCAGAGATTTATCCCACTTTAACGGCGGAAAGGAAGCACGTGACAAGGGAGCAGTCAACGACCGAGCCGATATAATTCAAATCTGGTATCTCGGCGTCGCCGGCAGGAGCAACGTCGTGCATTACAATATCGTGCATAATACCGACGAAAAAAAGCTCGACGAATACGCGAGACGCGGTCCCGCCGTAATATAAATCATCGAGAACGACGGCGACGCTCTCCGGGTGTTACCCAGATAAACCGCCCGCGGATGGATTCATCGACCATTGACACAAGACCGACCTCTTCACCTAAGGCGCGCTCTGTGAACGCGCCATAAGGCTACAGCAGATTACATCTGTCTAAAGAAAAGGAAAAAGAGAAAGAAGATACTGGAGTTCTATCCATTTCAGAGTAACTATCCATCAGTCATATATAGTGTGTATATCGTAACGTTGACGATTCATGTACTGAGTCCAAGGCAGAGGAAGATCCCTTTTATCGCACGAGGACGCGAATCCTCGCATTTGCTCTAAAAATCACCTTTCGCATCCTTATTCGACTACCCTCAAGCGCGGTTAAATCTTCTACCTCCGGATATGGGGATCGCATGTGCGTGTGCATTATGCGAGTATGCGTGCTTTATGACGAGCTTGCAGTCATGCAACGGAGATTAACTAGGGTGGCGCGCAACAGCCCGACGGTATTAGAGGCGTTCGACGAAGGCGACGCAGGGTAAACGGAAGTCGAGGGCGGATTGGTATGGGTGGGAAGTCGAACGATAACATTCGGGAGCGCGCCGAGATAACGTAATGTCGGTAATGGCTCGTAGGATCGGGGCTAACAACCCGTAAGAAACGACCCCTTCGATCCGAAACAGCCGTCCTGACCGTCGCTCGCAAATGGCCGGACGAAGACGCGATTTGGCTCCTCGTTTCAATTGATTCGAGACACGTTGGTCGCCATAAATAACACATCTATCGTCAATAGGAGGAGGGAAGAGGGGCGGATAGTTAATGATTGTACGTGTAAGGTTATCGACGCCGTTCCTTCACGAAAACTTGGAGAATCACACGATTGTGTTCAAAGAAAAGTTTCAATATAGAATTGCAGTTACATATATTGGGGATGTTATAATAACGAACGGATATTGTCGAATATTGAATAAAATTGGCAAACGTATTTGTCGATATCAACTACAATATTAATACTGGAAATTCTAACTCTTTAACATAAATATATGATGTTCTCAATTTGGATCGCTATTTCGCCAATTAAATTAAATTAAAAACTAGATCGACATTAAACTTCCCCTACGAAACAGATCGACAAAATTGATTATAATTATTTTTGTTATTTAGAAGATCATCGTTCTTGGCATTTGCAAAATTACAACGATAATGACTAAACAATTTTTGATAATATATCACATAAAATTTATTGAAATGTGAACGCCGCTCTAAATTGATTAGCGCATCACGATAATTACACATGGCATGTCCGGGTATATCAGAAATTAAATGTATTAATAATGAGTAATCCCTCCTGACGATCAATAACCATATTGCACCGCTTTTCGTTTAGATATATTCAACATCATGTAATGCTCAGTAATCATCACATGTCTCGATGAGAAGATTGATGTCATTGCGATCGTATACACGAAGAGTGACCTGCTTCGAAATTCGCGAAACATCGATTTTTAAGTTGGCAGTTCATCAGTCAGTCATTAGGTGAGTTATTTCCTAAAAATGCAGTCCTTTATCCTACCAATCTACATCTCCACCTCCTTCAGTACATTAAGATTCTAGTGATTTAAAAAAATGATTACGCGACGCACGCCACGACATAAATTTATGACACTCGCTAAATTTCAGGTCGACCCTAATGTATTAACGGTTAAGCATAATAAATAGGAAGTTATTTCACTACATTTTCTCCATTCCTTTTTCTCCGACGTAATCATATTTGCGTCGCAAAAAGAGTCTCTGTTACAGTTAAGGAGCGCAGATGGATGAAAAGAAAGTCGGATCCCGTTAGCGAAACAGAAGATTAAAATGGAGTTTATAGAGCCCTGAGGACGGTAACGTATTAAAATCTGCAGCGCTTGCAAACGGGAAGATGGATCAAAGAAATCGCGTGCTTATCGATTGAACGGAAAAGAAAAAAATGTTTAATAACTGCACGTCAGTGGCGCGCTAGAAGAAAAGCAGAATAATTGAATCTTTAAGAGTTTCATCACGGATTTAATCTTACGAGCGAATATTTCTCGATTATAAGTTTTCAAAAGGTATTGAAAAAGCACAAGAAATAATCATTTATATGTATCACATTTTAGTAAAATTAATTAAAAATTTATTTCTTACTCCTAGAATATTTTTAATAAGAAAAATTTTTTATTGTTTTAATCTACAAATATATGTGATACTTTTCATTAAAGTTATATTTTTCCCTGAATAATATGAATATGTTCTTTCTTTAATGAATAATTCTAAAGAATTATTCTCAACTCACAAGTATTGCGCGTAAAATGTAGTATTTCTATCATTATTATTTTTCAAACGCAACTTCAAATGGAAATACAAATCTTGAGGCAGATTTATTCGTTGCAAATTAGTCTTACCTTGAATATATAATGGCCTCAAGTCAAAATCCTTTATCACATGCTGCATTCACATTGAGATGGCATTTAGCATTACAGATTGCATCACTTAGATATTAGGCATAACTCGAGACGCTGCCATCTCCCTGACCAATCCCTACATATATATATATACATATATATATATATGCAACGCATCAACCGAACGGACTCACATTGATGCGCAAATGTTGATGTTCCTCTCATCTTGAATAATTAGAACGGATGGCGCGGCATCTTCTTGCTCCATCGCATAGCAAGGCTCACATAATGATTATTGATGCTGAGATGGGAAGAGATCAACGATCGTTCTTCACCGTGGGCGTCTTACCGTAATTATGTTACGTCCTGATTAATTAGTCACTTAAATATAACATCGAAAATTTATCTCTTTCGAATAAATTGGTGAATTTTAATATTTACAATATCGACGCGCGCGCGTTATACATATATATAGGATGCTTGAAATATTATATTATTATAAATATATATCGTCTCTAATAAAGAAGTTCTTTTAAAAGAAGTTAATCCTTTAAATTTCTCTGTGCAATAGCATTAATTCTTTAATAACGCGCTTTCGAGATTAAGTCAAAATTTACACCATTGCATGTTAGACAAGCATCAGAGAATCGTCGTGCCAACGCCCATCAAATCCAAGGCAGATACGAATTGCCCCACCTACGCCTGGGGATACGATCACTGGCTGTCATAAATCAGATTGCGAAACTCGGCGAACGATATCCGTTGCGATGCCGTTACGAAGCGTGGAAGTAGTACGACATCCGGTCGTCGAAATCGGAACATCTCGTAATACTACGTGCTGACGGACTGACTTCGTATGTACGATCAATCTCAATTTATGGAAGAAACGCGATACGTATCTTTGAGAATCTTTGAGATAAGAGGGATCATCTCGATAGAAGGAGATAAACCTTCACTCACATCATCTTGCCGAGGCGCACGTTTTGATAAAGGAAAACTTGCGATATAATATTTATAAAAATAATTATTGTATAATTCACATATTGTGACAATATCATCCCTGGTGATATTTGCAAAATAAGTGCAATAGATTCGAAAATTAAATAATAAACTTGAAAACATTTATTAGCAAATTTATCAAAAAAAAATGTGTAACGAGAGAATCAATACATAAAATAAGATAAAAAAGATAAGCATTGTGCAAAAGAGGTAACAATACTTGCGAGTATCGATTTAACATGCTTTTTCAAGAGTGGATATCTCGATGAGAGCTGCTCACGGCATATTATTAGAATATTACAAAATGTGTGCGTGTGTTATATAAAATATTATGAAATGCGCCATTTAGTTTTCATAAATGATAATAAATAAAAATGATTAAAAAATCGTGATATCTTTTGCAATATTGGTTTGAGCATAAAAATGTGAAAAGTTTCTTTTCTATTTCGTGGGGTACTATCCAGAACTAAATAAAAAATCAGAAATGCGAAAAAATCTACCTCTCTCAATATTTGGATATATCTTTATATGACACAAATGAAAAATTGTGATTTCCAAAACGCGGAGATCTATTCTATTATAATTATTATGTTTTCCTATAGTTTTTACTGCGTTCTTTCAAAATCGAAAAAGTTTTAAATATTAACAGCGATAATTAATTCTTTCATGTTCATATGATCGCTTGATGATAGGTATACCTGCCAGGTTTTCGCAAAATGTCATATGAAAAACGGTGATATCCCTTGCAATATTGTTTGGAATGAAAAATGTTAAGTTTCTTTTATATCTCGTGGGATGCTATCCAGAACTCTAAATAAAAAGCCGGAATTACAAAAAGATTTATCTTTAAAATTAATTTAAAATATATACTTGGATATATAAAATTTAATATTTTATGTATATATATTGGGATGTGAATAGATGTACCGGCGATAATAGCCGGCAACGAAAGGAATTTCTCTCCTTCATTGATCACTGATAGAGATCGAAGATACATCTCTGGCTAGATGTAGCCAGAATGAATATGGCCAGGATCAACGAAAGGTAGGTCCAACTGGCCCAACGGAAGCCACGTACGGTGCATTCTATTAGGGCACGCGAATAGGGCACGCGAGTAGGGCACGCAAGTAGAGCACGCGAGTAAGCCACGCAATTAGGACACGTTAATGCTTATTAAAAATTAAAAGAGTATATTAAGACTACTAAAATATTGGGGAAATAAACAAAAGAATAAAACATAAATAATATAAAATTTAAGTTTGTTTATATATCAGACAACTTTTAAAAATAAAATTAAAATTGCTTTTAGAGATAATAAAATAAAATTTATATTTAGGAAAACTGAAAAGAGTAAAAACTAATTATAAAAAATTTGAAAAATGGCATATATACCTTTCTTTAATAAATTAAAAATTGCATATACATTTATTATGTACAAAATAAAATGTAATATACATGTGTGTTACATTTTATTTTACCGGCAACGAAAGGAATTTCTCTCCTTCATTGATCACTGATAGAGATCGAAGATACATCTCTGGCTAGATGTAGCCAGAATGAATATGGCCAGGATCAACGAAAGGTAGGTCCAACTGGCCCAACGGAAGCCACGTACGGTGCATTCTATTAGGGCACGCGAATAGGGCACGCGAGTAGGGCACGCAAGTAGAGCACGCGAGTAAGCCACGCAATTAGGACACGTTCCCCGAAATTTCCGTGATCCCGAATTCCCGCTGGCTTAGCCAGCAAAAGTAGGATTGTTAGGATCAGAATTATCTTAACTTAAGATAGTTATTTAATTCTCTAAGATTTTTACGGAATTAAATGCTTATTAAAAATTAAAAGAGTATATTAAGACTACTAAAATATTGGGGAAATAAACAAAAGAATAAAACATAAATAATATAAAATTTAAGTTTGTTTATATATCAGACAAATTTTAAAAATAAAATAAAAATTACTTTTAGAGATAATAAAATAAAATTTATATTTAGGAAAACTGAAAAGAGTAAAAACTAATTATAAAAAATTTGAAAAATAGCCTACTTTTTTTAAATAAATTAAAAATTGCATATATATTTATTATGTACAAAATAAAATGTAATATACATGTGTGTTACATTTTATTTTACTGAAAAGAGTAAAAACTAATTATAAAAAATTTGAAAAATGGCATATATACCTTTCTTTAATAAATTAAAAATTGCATATACATTTATTATGTACAAAATAAGATTTAATATACATGTGTGTTACATTTTATTTTATTTAGATTTAAACTTGTATATATATTTATTATATTGCTATGCACATTTATGTAATGTTGAACTTAAAATAAATGTCGTCAGTATCAAGTTGTCTGCATTATTGGATATATCGGATATATCTGATACTGATAGCATCATTAATTATAAATTCTACTCTCTAATTATAATTGTACAATATTTAATTGTAATTATAATTATGTTTAATTGTTATTTATATGTAATTATTGTATATATATTATAATTGTATTAATAATATTATAAATTATAAGTTTCTTTTTTTGTAAATTACACGAAAATTTACCGAAAGAACATATATAATGGTAATATAATTGAAATTCTAAATTAATATATTTGTTAAATATTAGTTTTTTTTTATTTTTTAAAAATATTTAAAGAGCTTTGTGTTTTCATACCAAACAATTATTGATAAATTTTATAAGTTATATTTGAAACTTTATAAATATCACGAATATTGCTAATGCCTCTAGTATTTAATAGAAAAATTATTATATAAGAGTATGCAGATTCGATGTTAAGCTAACGATTAAATATTAACTTTTCGTTCGCGAAATTTGACGACCGCCTTCGACATTGCTGAATCGCGAGCAAATTATTTCGAATTTTATTTGATTTTGATTCGATTAATATTTACGAACTTCGTGTCGGAATTAAATATTCGTCAAGTAAATTAATAAACTACATCGCGAAAACACCGCGTTCTTTCCACGTTCTTGGACGCGATCGCTGTCTTAGCTAAGGGGCCTTATCGCTGTCCCTCTCGTCAGGTGAACGTTAGTAATGTTACGTGGTTCGTACCGGCGAGGAGTCGAAACAATCTTCATTGTGGAGAATTATTTCTTGTCGGTTCTTGTAAGATCCATCCGCAACGTCTAGTTCGGTGCCCTGTTGAAAATTGGGGATGTTCGTTGCAGGATTGGAATTAAAGTCGAATCACGAAATTAATTTAAATAGTATATTTGAAGGGAAAATATATTTCTTTCCCTTCGTTAAAAGTGTTCTTCCATCATTATTAATATTAGTATTATTATTGTCTTAATGCTAAAAAGACTTAATAGTAGATTGAACATGGATATAGCTATTGTGTATAAATTTCTATTTTTCAAGTAATTTCAAATTGTAATCAGTTTGCCCGTTTCTGTTAATTTTTTCCTCCACAAACATTATGGTTACGAATGAATGTATTTTATTAATTAATTTTTAATTAATATAATTTTTGTTCAGTTTTTGAGAAAATATTTCTAGGCATTGAGGATATTAACGTTAGTTTTTGTGATTTCTTTTTTAAAAAATCATTTGCAGGTATTGGACATCTCGCCATTCTAAGTGCATATCCTGGATAGTTTTTAGATATACTATTCTATATATATAATAAAATACATGATTTTTGTTTAAGTATATAATAATTATATTGTTCCTCCAATTGTTCCAAAAATTACATATATATTGGAATTGAGTATTACGGCAATCGTCGATTTATTTATTTGTTGCATTTTTTCGGAAATTTTAAATCGCGGTTTATCTTGTGATTTAATCGTTGATTTACATTGAAGCTTCGTCTGTTTTTTCTCGGATATTTTCTTTGAAACTTTACGCAAAATGCGTCAATAATCTAAATATTTTTTTCTTCTTAATTGAAAAACGATCGATAACTTTTTATTAATGACTCTTCTGGTCATAAATGTTTGCATTATATATGAATATTTCGGACATTTTCGTGTAATAAATTATTTTGTATTATATTTTAAATTATATTTTATAATTAATCATGGCAAATTGAATTTAAAAACCTCAAAGCTATCAAACCTGCTTCATTCGAAATCGCTAATAGTTATCGGTAGGGTCACCCATGCCGGACAGGTCGAAGTATGCCGGCGATAACTTACAGCGTTTTCGAGTGAAGCAGGTTTGATCGTTCCGAGACCGATTAATGACGTCATATACTCCGTCTTGGATTATTAGGGGTACTTGAATTATTAGATTAATAAAGGAAATACTTCGAGTAAGCATTTGATGATTGACCGGGGCAAAAAGTCTTGTACTTTGAAGTCAAAATAACGGGGCATGAATTTTATATTATATTATTAATACATTATATATTTATATTAATCAGATTCTCTTGAACCTATTTTTGGTCGAACATATATTCATGGCAAATTGAATTTAAAAACCTCAAAGCTATCAAACCTGCTTCATTCGAAATCGCTAATAGTTATCGGTAGGGTCACCCATGCCGGACAGGTCGAAGGGGAAGAGTCAGACTAAGAGAGATACTATAGAGATAGTAATTTTTATAAATATATATTTATTATATTAATATTTCAAAATAAAATGAAAGCAAAAGAGACAGTAATCGAGAGAATAGAGAGAAAAAGGGCTCCAAAATATTTTCATACTCCCCTCGGGACTTAGAAATATCTTGATATGTGATACGACATACTAAAAATCGATTTCTGAGAAACAGAAGTCTATTCTACTATAATCTTCCTATAGTTTTGTAATCTTTTATATTTTACAGAGTTTTAATCATTAGCAGCATTAATTAATTCTTTCACGTTCATATGATTGCCCGGTAATACGTATACTGTCAGGTTTCCGTATAAAACGTATAATATAAAATATTATACGAAAAATCGAGATATCTCTTGAATTATTGGTTGGAGCGTAAAAATTAAGAGTAAAAATTGAGAGTTTCTTTTATATTTCGTGGCGTGGTACACAAGACTCTAATTAAAAAGCCAAGAATAAGAAAATGTCTACTTATTCTAATACTTGGATGTGTCTTTATACGACATGCGAAAAATTATGATTTCCGAAACGCGAAGATCTATTCTATATTATATATAATTATTATATTTTTCGATAGTTTTAACCGTGTTCTTGCGAATCCATAAAGTTTTAAATTCATTAACAGAATTAATTAATTTTTCACACACACATTTATAAAATTTCTTATATATTAACTAATCAAAATTATACACACATATTTAATATTTGAAGTGTCAAATACGCGACTTAGCCATGACAGGTTTTTATTGATATAAAATAATGCATAGCGCAATGTCGAGATAACCAATCAGCATCGCGGAAAATAAATAACAATACTTGCGAGTATCGATTTAACATGTCTTTTTTAAGAGTGAATAAAAGCTTTAAACAGTTTTTTAATTAGTTAGATCATTAGATTATTTATTTGAATTTGTACAAGAGATTTGCTTTTTGACGCGCGCTAACACTATAACAGCACACACATATATAAAGTATCGATAAATATTGAATAAATTAAAATTTAACGCATTAGTTGACGTGTTTCGATAAAGCTAAAAAATTAGAAGGTAAAACGTAAAGAAAAAAATATTGCAGGCAATATCGGAAATAGCTAGTCGATAAGAATAATAAATTTAGTTACTTTACGCGAAGTTGTATTCATTGTCTCGCGCGATAAAATGCTGTTGCCAGCAGCATGCTAAAGGAACGCGCGCACGGACAATGATAAATTACGTCGAGGAGGACGGTGGAATATATCGCATTAGTGCGTAACAAAAACGCGCTGATGTTCGGAAATACAGGCAGAAGATGCTGCTGGTTTTATCACGCCTGTCGTCGCTGTTATCGTTACTTCGCCGGATGTTTCGTAACTCCACCTCATCCAAGCGTTATCAACTGCATACTCGACACAAAAAAAAAAAAAGAACAACAAAAAACAGTGGCTTTATACTGTACATATAGCTATGCGATAGCTAAGCTCTCACACCGAATACCGGACACCGCTGTATCAATGAAGCGAATTCCAACTCTCTACGAGGCACTTTCCCTGACCCGTCCGAAAAGCGCGACCCGGAATGAGCGGACCGCTACGAAAGAGTCGAGGGTAAATGGTCTCCATTGTACATTTAAACGTCCTCCATCACTGTGACTCTCACCCTTTTGTATGCCATGTTACGCTCTCGCGCCGTTCTCCGCGATTATTCAGCGATGACAAACGAGTGTCCCATCTTGCGGGGCTTGCACCCTCGTTCACCATGCCCTTCTTATCTACGATAACTCTAGCTCACGAGCTACTCACACCACGGGCCTGGGCAACGTACTCCTTATTTTTGTCTTTCGCAAGACAAATTGCGGGAAAACGCTGCGAATTACGACGGCAAGAAAAGAGGAGGCCAGAATCGGAAAAGATATTTTAATGATTTAAGTAACGAG
Source organism: Formica exsecta (assembly GCF_003651465.1). NCBI lineage: Eukaryota > Metazoa > Arthropoda > Insecta > Hymenoptera > Formicidae > Formica > Formica exsecta. The sequence goes on from NW_021848701.1 coordinate 95,542, forward strand.
AGAGAGAGAAAGAGAGAGAGAGAGAGGAGAGGAGAAAGGAGGAGTGAGAGATGAAATTAATATTTTAGCTGTCATTTGGTGTGGAAAATTATAGTCAAAAATTATAGAAAATAATATCGTATTTTATTGATATATCAATATCGTACATTAATTATTTCTTAATTAGTTCACTAATTAATTAATCATTCTTATACAAGATTTGACAAGAGCATTATCATGTAATTTCAATTTATATCAAGGGGTTAAGTTATATTTCATTGTTCATCTCGACGCAGTTATCTTTCGCCGTTGGCAGGGTAAGCAATATCGATCAAAGTCGAAATTCGGCAGGTAATGTACAATCGGCGTGCATTTTCATGTTCGCGAATAGGTACACAGTATCGGCATACAAGCGTATGTTAGGTGGATGGATTTTACGATGAGATAGTGGGCGATGCGCCTATTTAATTGCAACGTTTGATCGTACTTGCAAGCTCGCCGTCCCTACCTTACGTAGCTTATATATATCAACGTGTTTTCGGCCACGCGCGTTGCCATAAGCCAATATCGATCCGAACCGCCTAGTTCAGACACGCAAAGCATTTGTGAAATTTAGGTACTGGGTCAACTGATCGATGATTTCGTGATTCAGAAAATTCAAAATTGTGTAAAATTAAAGTCATATTAAATTGTTAAAATAAAATGTAATAGATATTATGTTGTTATACGAAACATCTTTCAACCTTTATTAGAATTCCACCGCCACTAAATGAAGCTTTTAACTATACGTCGCTTAGCCTCGTAATAGCGGTCCATAAACACAAGCACCGTGTATCGCTTATAATTATATCTAGTTTGTTTCCGCAGATTAACGCGCACGTGCGTATACGCGCTTTATTCGTTATCTGCATAAACCTCTTAAGAGAAATAGGCAAACACTCAATAATGAGGGAAGATATTGGTATGTAAAATAAAGAAAAATATAGCATCAAGTCACACAAAAAAGAAGCGTCTTCATGTAATTGTTATTCTTTTGCATTTTGCATACATGTATACATATACATACAGCATGACATAATTGCGCTTTTCTTAAAATTGCAACGATTATCCCCTTTTCATCCGTGTTCGTTATTGACGATAGAATCTCTAGATATCGGTTTTTTTCAGAAAGTAACGATATAGAATCGATATGATCGTTCGGTACCGCGTGTAATCTTGACTCGACTATTTTTGGCACAATAACGCGCGTAAAAAAAAAAACAGCAAAACAGCACAAAAGAAGAAGAAGGAGCAGAAATAACAAAGATAATTTTAGATTCTCGATTTTCGTAAAACTATAATATATCGCAAAGCGAGATATTGATTTGAGATTTCATTAAATTCTTTTTTGAAAAATACGAATGCGTAATGACAGAAATTTTGCAATAATTGATACAAATTGACGATGTGCTTTTTAATCTTGAATTCTTTCTAGATAAAATATAAATCGATAAAAATCATGACTAACAATTAAAATTCCTATTTTACAAAATACTCAGCATGCGTATGATACAATATTAAAATCTTCAACGACAAATTACAAGCGCAATTAAAAGAAGAGTAGCTACTCTAATGAAGAGAAAATGATTGGTCGCAAAACAACCGTACACGGAAATAGAACGAAATGACTTCTACTTGGCGGATGTAGTTGCTTTTTTCTTTGTTTCTGCCGCGAGCAGAAAGTCATATCTCGTCGAGGCTCGGTATGCGATGGAGGAGGCGGGGAAGAAAGCGACTCGCTTTTTACGCGAACGATGAAGGGTATGCCGTCGCAGCCTGTTGTACAGGAGACGGCGGCGAAGTGACAAATTACTCGAGTTTATCCGCAGCCCTCGTTTTTAAGGGGCGCGCATTCCACCTCGGGAATCAAGCGGCGCTGAGCGGCGAGCTCGAAGACCCCCCGGAATTTCTCGTCCGTCTATCCATCATATAAACCTGCGGCGACAATGCTTACAACATCCTTCCGTCACGTCGTCGAGGATCTCTCAACCAAAGCTTAGGATCATTTTGCCGTCTCCGCCCAAAAGTTTATGAAGCATTCACAGTGTCTGACTCCTCCACCTCTTTTCGACAATCGTTTTCTGACGAAAAAAATGGCTGCTTGAATTTGTCCCGGGTTGGTTTTCTATCGAAAAATGTTTGATAAAGAGAGTTGCTGATATACTTTACGCGTATGCGAATAATATCGGATAATAAATAATATAAATATTTGTAAGTTTATCGACATTTAATTACAAATCAAATTTAGATTGTTTTATACATGTCAAAATTAGAACATTTCTTAAAGCTAAATACGCTAATTGCGTATTTTAACATTATAATGAAGTCAAATCGTTAGTTATTAAGTCAAATATCAAGTCAAATACAATTCATGATATCCAATTAAGACTGTTATATCTCAACTGACTTAAATAAATCTACCCTTGGCAAAGTACATAGTAAACGTTCTTATACTCTCTGTATTTCTCTATCTCTCTCTCTCTCTCTCTCTCTCTCTCTGATTATTCGGTAAAAGTTGCACAGCTTATGCTGCGGTTTATTCCGAGTTTATTCCGCTTCGGGAAACAGTGGTCGCGTTCAACGAACGATTCAGGGAGTCGCACTTGTAGGATCTAATGTGCACGATATCACGATAGCGATCTATGAGCACGGAATCGCGACGATTGGATCCGCCAGTCGTCTTGGCGCCATCCTTGTTCACCGACGACGATCGATCCGGCTCCATCGTTATCCCGGACTACGACGGAGTTTAATACCGCGCGCGCCAGTTTAAGGGAAACGAAAGTTTTGTAAAGTTTCGGGACGTGTCACGCGCAGTGATTTACAGTGATCTACGGTTGAGGCAAAAGTTCTTACGATCGTGTGACATGATTACTCTCACGCTAGACGGAACATCCGAGGAAAGTAGCCTTATCGGGATAACGATAAGTTGCCCCTGTTCGTCTGAAGGGGAACGATCGTGCATATTTAAAAGGGAAATTTGAATTTGTCGGCCGAATGATAAGATGAAACGAAATTTTAGTTTTTCGCAACTTCGAACGGTTTACTTAAAAAAAGCGCAGATAAGAGATATATATCAATGATGGGGAAAGTTATAATTTTCTTTGAGCATCCTTTTAAAGAGCCACGGCGCGTCTCTCGATGCTTCGCTTTAAACTTCAACGGTAATTTGAATTTACAATTGACCCGGTGACTACCCTCGTCGCGGTCGGCCAATATCTCGAGTTACACATGAATATTAAAGGCCATTTCTTAACCCGCTTGCACGTAACATGAGATACTTCATACCCCTGGTAGTTGAATTCTCAAAAACGGCGGGCCATCGACGACGAGCATCAATATACGTGTTATCCCTATTTCCATTTTACGTTCATGCGGAAGTTACTTGAGATCCGCTTACGTTAAGAGCCTCTCTCAAGCGAAGCATCATCCAGAAACACGAGCGGAAGATACATCCGAAACACCATCCACGTCGATAATCGGTCGTAAATAAAATGGAGGCGGCGCAATAAAATCAAATTAATCTCGTCACGGACGATTAACGCTCTTTGATTACTCCAGCGACGAGGGTCGCCCTCAAAGTAAAATCATCCCTTACCGAGAACCCTTTTCTCGTCTACACGCCCGATTGTCTTTTATATATGTCTTAGCTTTTCAAGGCAGTGTTCGTTTCGAGGTTCCCCCATCGCTCTCGTCCTCTTCCGCCACGACGGTTCTGTCCCCCCTCCGGTATAACGAGCTGTAGCAAACACCTTCCGAACTCTCGAGATTAGTTACGAGGTATCGGAGTAATTGAAGACGAACTGCGCCGACAAAGTTTCTAGGACGAGGCGAAAGAGAGGGCACAGGCACATTCGAACGGAGGCTATCGTTGACTCTATTGTCTCTGATTCTCGCGTCACCTGAACCCCCCAACCTGGCGCTGTTCATTCATTCCTAACGAGTTGGCAACGTTATCGGTTAGAGCGGACAGCGCCATGGCGTGTCCACTGAGACGTTAACACCGATACTCATCCACCTATTCTGAACCCTCCCGCGGGGATCCGGAAGCATCGCTGTCTCGTGTCCCTACATATACACGTGTTCGTGGAACAGCGGCCGCGTGTACGGGCGCGTCCATGTGCGCGTGTATTTGTATGTGTTTGTGCACGTGCGCATCTATATAATACTGCAGATATAACGTCCAATGAGCGACCGCAGACTGGCCGGGGCCAGTCGGGGTCGCCGGTACACTCGAGTGATTTTCAAGCTGGTCGCAATAGGATACCCCGCTACGTCGTACTCTGCATCGGTTAACCCGGTGGATCGCCCCTAGGGATGACGGCGCTGACCGATCAGCCATTGCCGCGAGATCGTCGTCTCTTCCCGATCGCCAGTCCGCTTTGCTCTTCACCGATTTTCCCCCATTCCGTTACGTTTCCCTCTGGATTTTCCATCCTATCCCGCGTACTCGTATTGTTCGCACGTACATCATTCTATCTCTTTTCGGAACCGGTCTCATTCCTTTTTTCTCCTCTTTCTCTGTGGTCGCGATAAATAGAAAATAACAGTGGCGATGGAATTTAGTGGATTAGTTAGAGAGTCGCCAGCACGAGAGAGTAACGGGTCTGCGGTCATCTCCATTGCCGCGAGATCGTCGTCTCTTCCCGATCGCCAGTCCGCTTTGCTCTTCACCGATTTTCCCTCATTCGATACGTTTCCCTCTGGATTTTCCATCCTATCCCGCGTACTCGTATTGTTCGCACGTACATCATTCTATCTCTTTTCGGAACCGGTCTCATTCCTTTTTTCTCCTCTTTCTCTGTGGTCGCGATAAATAGAAAATAACAGTGGCGATGGAATTTAGTGGATTAGTTAGAGAGTCGCCAGCACGAGAGAGTAACGGGTCTGCGGTCATCTCCAGGCTGTTTTTGCGGCGGCGTTTACGAGCGAACCGGAACCACAGTGAAAATATAATTCAGCCGGGCACACGCCGAAAAGTTCGGGCCGGGTAATGAAGAAGGATAAGGCAGCCGTCGGTTGTAGTATGTAGCGGTATGCGGACCGATGTTCGCGGAAACGGTGTTTTCGTTAGAGATAGCACAGTCTGGTGCAATTTATCGTTAGACCCGATCCGTATGTTATACGTTGTTGTAACATCCGTCACTGCACTCGTTGAGAAAAACATGCTGCGCGCCAATTAGTATTATCTCTACTCCACTCTGTACGAGATACTTTTGAAAATATGTATACAATGCTCTGGAGAATCGAACGTGTAACTGTATCGTGTTTTAAAACTCGTTAAACATATTACAACTTTTGGCCTAATTTTCTTGTTCTAAACAATTATCTGTGCAGAGGCCCGTGAGACTGTTCTTATTAAAATGCAGTTGATAGATATATTGGTATGTAAATTTAAGGATTTATGCAGAAAGTAAATTGTTTGAAATATTTCACGATTGAGATTTTCTGTTTCAACGAAAAGTAGGTAATAAATCCTTGCTAGAGAGCCGTACAAGTCAAGAATCACAGTCACTTGCTTCTCGAAGTTCACAACGAATCTCACTCATTTCATAAATTTCCTAACTAACTTACGATTATTCAAATAACTTATCGTAGAATAATTTCAAGAGTTCATTTCGCCTGACGTAACATCGTGGAAATCGCAAAGAGCCTCCAACTCCGGACAGTGTAAACCAACTTCGAAAATTCACAGGTTCTTCAAAAGCATTTTCATTGGAATAATTTTATCATATTTTCGTATTATATGTCTATACATTTATAAGTGGATTATAAGTTCCGTCTGATAAAAATTAAGTTTTTCGTGATATACGAATTGTAATCACTTTTACATAATTCCATAATAATATAATAATGTCTCTTTTTCACGACAAAATAAAAATAAAGTTTACATTTTCTTATCGTATTATTGTTTTCAATATAAAAATTCACTATCGCAGATTTTTTATTGTAAACAGAAATATGCTAAAATTTCTACAAATTTATGCAGAGTTTAAAACAAAAACGATTTACATATTCCATAGCTTTAAGATGAAACACATCTTCGTGAAAGACAATTATTACGAGCGGTGCGATAAGATCGCTTCGCGGCTTCTTAAAAGGTGAACCACCGTTCAAATTTAATCTCTCCGCGATAGGGGAAAACGTATCCGTTCCATAATCTTTCCCTTTATCACCGTCATCCTCGTTGATGCTTCTGAGGCCGTGGTTAAATCCGGCGATTGACAGACGAAGATTGAAGGGCGGCCATGCTCGCCGAGGCGGGATAAGACACCGTTTAACGCAGTATCGAAAAAGGGGGGAAAAAAGCGAAGATGATAAAAAAAGAGAAGTGAGCGAACGAGAGGGAAAAAATGCTACAGAGGAATGGAGTGGCACGCAGATTAAAAGGATGCCTATGTAGAGCTTATCCACTGTGATAGGGATCCACCTGCTTCTTTCCCTCCAATCTTAACTCCTTCTGTCTCTTTTCCACGCGCTTCTCCTTCCCCTCACCTCTTCTCCGTCGAAGACAGGAGTTGGCTTAACGCCAAGGAAAAGCAATATTGTAGCAGCAGGCTATCTATCCCTCTCGTGACTCCAGCCTGCTAGCATTCTACCTGCGTTGCGCGCAGGATGCATATACAGGGTGCATCAGAAGTCGTAATCTCGCGCGTAATCTCGTAATTAGATATTCGTAGTAGTATGATAAATTCTTGCGACCAATTTCTCCTACGTTTTGCAATTATAAATTTCCTTACAAGACTTTATTTAACAAATAAAGTGATAATACATCACTACACAATACAAAAATTCATAAATCAATGAAAGATAGGTAAATAGTATACTGTTTTATACAGTTTTATTTCTGCTTGTTTGTATCTTATATTTTAAGTTTATATCACTCAAGAATCAAACAGCTAGGAAAATCAAAACTTTTGCTAAGAAAAACTTGGCTCTAAACTTATCGAGAAATCCATAGAGGAAACGCGAGCTTCTGATACATCCTGTAGGCATGTAAAACGTAACACATACAACACGGGGCATAGTATACTATCTTACTTACTAAGCACTACCACGATCACCAACCACCACCACCGCCGCCGCCACCACCGCTGCCACCCCCGCCTGTCTGATTTATAACCCTCGGCCTAATATACTGTTTTAAAGGCGACGTTGTCAGAGAGGAATCTCGATGGATGTCGGGAAGCGATATCGTCCGCGGAACCGCTTCCGGGCGCGATGCCGGTTCGTGAAGATGCTAGGCAGGAAGTCGTTATCAGCCATCGCATCCATTAACGCACGCGTATAACGTCCCCTTGGCCAAGTTAATCCCCTAACACAGCTATAAAACTGATGCATCGCCGTGTTTTGTAAGAAAATCGCACGGGCGTTATATCCACCGGCTATGGAAATATTTTCATTCTCGTAGCGCAATTCGAGCCGCGGACGATCTCGGTCGAGAAGACATAATGGATAACTTGGAATTAAGAGGAAATATGAGATAAAATAGTCTGTAATTATCTAAGAAATATTCGCTCGAAAAGTAAATTTGCAATGAACGATTTTAATTACAAAGAAAACAAGCTCGCGCCGGCAAAATGATTGTAACATTAACTCAATCTTGTTAAAAGTACGACTCAGCTCTATCGGTGCCAGTGTCTCATTTAAAGCGCGCACATAATTACGTCACGATTACCTGCAGTGACCCACAACTCCGATAGCTTACATTCGCGTGATGTGGAGGTTTCTGTAGATATCAAGAGATCGCCGCTGTTGATTAGAGACACTGCGGCGCCGTAATGGCATCCCTATAACGTGTAGATATGAGCCGAACGCGTTTACACTCTCTGAAACTATCAAGAATTCTTCTTATAAAAAGAGAACTGAAGAGATCAGAATACCTGATGTAACCAGTCGACCGATATTATACACTGTCGTTCTCTAACTTTATTTTTCGTTTCGTTGATAGCAGAGTCAATAGGACATTTTAAAGTGTTTAGATAAGCGAATGTGGTGGGTTTTAACCGACGCGATACGGGTTGATTCGACGCGGTTGCGGAAGAACGGTACGGTGGCTTTATAAACCCCCTCTGTTTTCGAAGCTTAAATTCATGCTAGACAGCGCGAAATCGATATTATTCTCCAAGGGACAACACTTGCCGACACGCGTAAGCTGCAGAATTTCCGCGTAAAATGTTTCACGCAACGAGTTTGCAACCGGAACCGGAAGGATGATCGTAACTATTTACCTGGAATTCCACATCGTCTGCCTGCTCGCACCTTCCGCTACATACAAACGACAATATTTTCGATATCTGTCGGTGCAATACGAAATCGATATTCGGTTCCGCAAAGTAGCCGCAATGGTTGGGCGGAGTCACGACGTCCCATCTAGCGCGCGAATATCCGCGGAATAATATTCTCGAAAATGTACATTTAACGCGTATCTTTTCTAAGATTTCCAACTATCAGCATAAACGGATGCGACAAAATATCTCTTTTGCAATATTATTTTGGCGGGGCGTGAGATAGATGCAACGCTAAAAATAATTAATTTCAAAGATATCTAAAGAAAGTGTTAAAATATATTGAATGACACATTACAATAATTTTAATTTTTTTCTAGGAAATTTCTGCAATTAGCAAAAACTGTACAAATTAACATTTTTCAAAAATTTGATAAAAATATTATATATATACATATATATAAAACTTTTTCGAAAACTTCAAAGGGATATTTTTCCAAGTCTAAACTTTGTAATATCATAGAGATGAAATCCTGATTATCTTATTTTTTTTTTTGGTATTATATATATAATAAATTAAATTTATAAAATAGCTAGCAGAAAAAAAACAATCCTATTATGACAATCTAAACGGTATCACGTTGCTACGTCGTCGCCGAGGATACGACAGCGTCAGTCGAAGAAGTAAATCATAGAAATACTCTTTGGCGAATCCGATCGACTTTGCGGAGCAAGAGAGAGCACGGACAAGAACGGAAAAAGAGAGAAAGAGAAATATATATATATATATGTGGAAAGAGACGCGGAGACTTACGTTATCTTCTCCATCTATCCCTCTCGTGACTCCAGCCTGCTAGCACTCTACCTGCGTTGCGCGCAGGATGCATATACAGGGTGCATCAGAAGTCGTAATCTCGCGCGTAATCTCGTAATTAGATATTCGTAGTAGTATGATAAATTCTTGCGACCAATTTCTCCTACGTTTTGCAATTATAAATTTCCTTACAAGACTTTATTTAACAAATAAAGTGATAATACATCACTACACAATACAAAAATTCATAAATCAATGAAAGATAGGTAAATAGTATACTGTTTTATACAGTTTTATTTCTGCTTGTTTGTATCTTATATTTTAAGTTTATATCACTCAAGAATCAAACAGCTAGGAAAATCAAAACTTTTGCTAAGAAAAACTTGGCTCTAAACTTATCGAGAAATCCATAGAGGAAACGCGAGCTTCTGATACATCCTGTAGGCATGTAAAACGTAACACATACAACACGGGGCATAGTATACTATCTTACTTACTAAGCACTACCACGATCACCAACCACCACCACCGCCGCCGCCACCACCGCTGCCACCCCCGCCTGTCTGATTTATAACCCTCGGCCTAATATACTGTTTTAAAGGCGACGTTGTCAGAGAGGAATCTCGATGGATGTCGGGAAGCGATATCGTCCGCGGAACCGCTTCCGGGCGCGATGCCGGTTCGTGAAGATGCTAGGCAGGAAGTCGTTATCAGCCATCGCATCCATTAACGCACGCGTATAACGTCCCCTTGGCCAAGTTAATCCCCTAACACAGCTATAAAACTGATGCATCGCCGTGTTTTGTAAGAAAATCGCACGGGCGTTATATCCACCGGCTATGGAAATATTTTCATTCTCGTAGCGCAATTCGAGCCGCGGACGATCTCGGTCGAGAAGACATAATGGATAACTTGGAATTAAGAGGAAATATGAGATAAAATAGTCTGTAATTATCTAAGAAATATTCGCTCGAAAAGTAAATTTGCAATGAACGATTTTAATTACAAAGAAAACAAGCTCGCGCCGGCAAAATGATTGTAACATTAACTCAATCTTGTTAAAAGTACGACTCAGCTCTATCGGTGCCAGTGTCTCATTTAAAGCGCGCACATAATTACGTCACGATTACCTGCAGTGACCCACAACTCCGATAGCTTACATTCGCGTGATGTGGAGGTTTCTGTAGATATCAAGAGATCGCCGCTGTTGATTAGAGACACTGCGGCGCCGTAATGGCATCCCTATAACGTGTAGATATGAGCCGAACGCGTTTACACTCTCTGAAACTATCAAGAATTCTTCTTATAAAAAGAGAACTGAAGAGATCAGAATACCTGATGTAACCAGTCGACCGATATTATACACTGTCGTTCTCTAACTTTATTTTTCGTTTCGTTGATAGCAGAGTCAATAGGACATTTTAAAGTGTTTAGATAAGCGAATGTGGTGGGTTTTAACCGACGCGATACGGGTTGATTCGACGCGGTTGCGGAAGAACGGTACGGTGGCTTTATAAACCCCCTCTGTTTTCGAAGCTTAAATTCATGCTAGACAGCGCGAAATCGATATTATTCTCCAAGGGACAACACTTGCCGACACGCGTAAGCTGCAGAATTTCCGCGTAAAATGTTTCACGCAACGAGTTTGCAACCGGAACCGGAAGGATGATCGTAACTATTTACCTGGAATTCCACATCGTCTGCCTGCTCGCACCTTCCGCTACATACAAACGACAATATTTTCGATATCTGTCGGTGCAATACGAAATCGATATTCGGTTCCGCAAAGTAGCCGCAATGGTTGGGCGGAGTCACGACGTCCCATCTAGCGCGCGAATATCCGCGGAATAATATTCTCGAAAATGTACATTTAACGCGTATCTTTTCTAAGATTTCCAACTATCAGCATAAACGGATGCGACAAAATATCTCTTTTGCAATATTATTTTGGCGGGGCGTGAGATAGATGCAACGCTAAAAATAATTAATTTCAAAGATATCTAAAGAAAGTGTTAAAATATATTGAATGACACATTACAATAATTTTAATTTTTTTCTAGGAAATTTCTGCAATTAGCAAAAACTGTACAAATTAACATTTTTCAAAAATTTGATAAAAATATTATATATATACATATATATAAAACTTTTTCGAAAACTTCAAAGGGATATTTTTCCAAGTCTAAACTTTGTAATATCATAGAGATGAAATCCTGATTATCTTATTTTTTTTTTTGGTATTATATATATAATAAATTAAATTTATAAAATAGCTAGCAGAAAAAAAACAATCCTATTATGACAATCTAAACGGTATCACGTTGCTACGTCGTCGCCGAGGATACGACAGCGTCAGTCGAAGAAGTAAATCATAGAAATACTCTTTGGCGAATCCGATCGACTTTGCGGAGCAAGAGAGAGCACGGACAAGAACGGAAAAAGAGAGAAAGAGAAATATATATATATATATGTGGAAAGAGACGCGGAGACTTACGTTATCTTCTCCATCTTCCGAGTTTAAATCGCTCACGCTCGACAGGTCGAAATCGATATCGCTCTCTACGAAGCGGCGTCAGCAGACACACGCTCTTTTCCTTGGCGCGCTATACATACGATACGTCCACCGTCTCGCAGCATGCGAGAGTGTTTCCCGTCGATCTTCAGCGATCTTCCCAAACTTGTGCCCGGGAAATCTCGAGCGCGCGCTTAAATAATCGAACGCGGCATGCATTCAATCGTTGCAGCAACTTGCCCGAACGGCTATTCCATCCGGATAGGATTTGCTTGCTTCCTATCGTGAGAGACTTTCTCCAGGAGCGTTCCCTCGGAGAATTCGCGAGGCTTTGCTTTAGTTCGCGTCGGAGGCTGTCGGGTCCAAAGTTTCTGAGGGAAACTCGCCAACTCCATATTAACCCTTCGACGATGATGCGTCATTCTATACGACGACGTCTGCGATGTGCGCTGCAACATCTCGTCGCATTTGCATGTTACATTTCCCTGTAACTGGAGCCGATCTTGCCGAGAATTTGATAAAGCGTACGGAGAAACATGGAATACCTTATATAAATATTTATAGATATATTATCGAGCAAAATGTAAAAATTTATCTTTTTATTCGTTTCGCATTTTCCTCTACGATAAAACATTTTTAAAAACGCTATATTTAATAGAAACGATAAAAATACTAAATATTTTGATTTTATTTCAAGAGAAAACCGTGAATACCATGTTCGTTTTATTATATAATGGCGATATAAAAACGCAATCGATGTTCACGAAAGCAGATGATCGCCATTAAGCAATATGGTATCAGTCTAATATGATTTCCATGCTCGTACGACCGCAGATTTTGGCATGGGCGCAGATTGCCATATACTGGACGCTACTTGTCTACGATAATATGATTTATCTCGCCGAGAGTGTGTCTGGTCCCCTGGGAATGGCTGCCGAACGATAAATATCGACAAGCGCGCGATTGAATAAATCATCAACGATAGAACAGGAACCAGGACACTCGTTCGCCGCGGCAGACGGTTTCATAAATGGCAGTTTAAACTGGAAAGGGAAATGGTCCTGTTAGTTCTCTGCCAGAGCAGGACAAGAATTTCCTGCGTTTAATAGCCACAGTACTCTCCATGGTCGAAACGCGATTACGCAAAATTTATTTTCCGATATCGCTCCGCATCGCTCCGGCGAAACGACTTCGTTTAAGGACACAACGAAGACAACGACGGCATTCGTAAAAGTAAAGCGAGAGTGTAAAATCTAATCACACGCCCGGCGCGACTTTGCTTTGTCGAAATCGCTTCCTCGTCGCGAAAATCTCGTTCCCTATTTCCATTTGAAGAATGCAATCGGAGTTGGCGCTAATAGAATTTAAGGGCACGTCGGAATCGATTTACGTCCCCTTCATTCGGCTACGGTCGATGCTAATCCGTTTTGTCTGAAAATTTTGAAGATTCGGTTGGATGAAGTGTCGAAATTCACGACAATTTCCAGTATAAAAACAAAAATTACACATATGCTTTTTTTTTTCATGAACGTAAAATTTAAGGATTTTGACCTGTATCATAAATTATATTTGCGATCGGCCACAAAACGAGTAATTTTTTACGTTTCGATTTTCGAAAGCTGTTCCACATGATTGACAAACTACGAACGTATTTTATGAAACGCATTTTTGTATGCCAATCGTAATCGACAAAAATTTACATTCGTCGAGTTTGCCGCAGGATAGGTAGAAAATTAAAAAAGAGGATCTAAAAAGCCCTGCCACGTACGCGAAACGAATTGTATTTTTTCGCGTACCGCTAAATTGTGCCGATTCAGAATCTTGAAATACCTACAATAAATTGCAGAATCGCAAAAAGGGCAAACGCCAGTGACGAAACGAATTTCAATTGCCTCCTGGTGAATCAAAATGCTCCGTCGCAGTTGCCGCGTCGTGAGTAATGGTGGTTTGATTTAAAATTTCTCGATAAATGAAATCTCTATCTATATAGTGACGATTGATGATGCCAAGATTGTAGATTCGATGGACAGATGTCTATCATGAATAAATATTCATTTATATGTACGCATTGTTCATTCGCGAGACGTACAATCACGAATAGAATCTTTATTATTTGGCGTTTAACAAAAAAAAAGAAATAAATAAAACTAGCCGAATCGTTACTAATTATTAAAAATTGAAAATTTGCGTAATTATTAAAAATTGCAGTAACAAATGCAAAAGTGGAGTTGGAATAAAAAGAGAGAAAGGCCAGATTTTTAATGAAAGAACTCTCTTTAATAAGAATAATAAACCAACACAGTAAATACATACTGTCGCTAAATACGTTGCTGGCATTGGGAATGTAATCTTGATATGCGTGCTCATGAAACGATACATCTACAATCTCTGAGTGACAAACGGCGACACGCTTATGCATTCATATATTCATTACCGACATTCAGAAACTTCCGACCTCTTTCTCTGTCGTCGTATCGCGGAACTGGGACAAAGTGTCGTATACAGCAAGGTGAACACGACGAGGAAAGCGATATTAACAGGATTACGTTGAAAGCTATGCGAGGAATGCAAATAGATTGTGTTCTAATTAAAGTCGATGCGTTATCCCCGGATTCGTTCGATTATAAAATTCATTGATCGAAATAATGAGCATTTCTATTAACAAAATCATTCGTAACATAAATGCTGCCAAATAGACATGAGACAATTTTACAGATCAATTCATGCATCAATTATATACCGTTCATATATTACCTTCCTATAATTTAAAAAAAAAATCTTTTTTTTTATGTTATATAATAATAATATAATTATGTAATATAATATCATCATCATTTATTACATTTGTAACAAAGACAGAATTATCACCTTGTACACCTAACGTGCGATATGATCAAGAATAGAAAGGTGCTGCGAATGCGGTCTGCATAAAGTCCGGCGTTACAAAAGGGAATACGTAATGATGCACTTAAAAGGGTGCGCAGGGTCAAAGGGAAGGTTAAATATATCAAACTACGACTACGTGCGAGAAATACGTACAGGGAATTACGGAATATTTCGAAATCTGACTTTAATCTTCGCACTGTCAACGCGATACCAATTCGATATTACGGGAAATGTTCAAATAATTATTTTCGGATGATGTACGTTCTTTCTTTCTCTCTCCCTTTCTCTCTTTTTTTTTTTTTATTTTGAAAGTACTTGTTCAGTAGCGGAAGGCGTTATAATTGAATAATTTATCAGCGTCCGTGATGAGAAACGATTAGCTAAACTTCGACGTTACTTCCACCGGTTACCGAGGTGCCGCTTTCAAAGTGGGAGCTTAATACGAAGCTTCACAGGACGAAGTTGCGAGCTATACTTTTAAATTGCGCCGCGCAAAAGAGTTTATAATAAGGCGTACACCGAAGATTTACCGAGAGAAGAAGCACGAACTGTTGTCGATAGCGGAAGGTGCGGAGTTACGTTCATTAAATCATAAACGCGAAAATGGATAGTGCACATCAGGATCCAGATTTAAAGTTTTGCTCGCTACTGTTGCGAGAAGGGCGAGAAGGAAGTAACGTAAAAAAAAAAAAAAAAGAAGATAGGGATAGAGAAGGATGGTCTGGGAAGCGGTGCGGAACGAAAATGAGAAAGGTGAATGATATAAAGAGCGTGCGTGACTCTTTATTCCTGGGATATTTGCATTCATGAATCTCGTGACGCGGAAAAGCCGCAGACACATGCAGCATTCATCGTAATGCAGCGCGGATTACTAGCGCATAATGTGATTTCGCTATATCGGTTTTTTTCTTATTGTGCGACATATATTGAACATCACGCAGCTCTGCAGTAAATATAAATACAATTGCATGTTTACATTTAAAAAAAATACAAAAAGTTTCGCAAATGCGTGTTTCACATACATACATATATTAGCAAAAATTTTTTCTAATCCTCTTTTAAATATTAAAATTTATTATACTTTGTCCTCCCTCTCTCTCTCTCTCTCTGAATCGTTTTTTAAATTTCTTTTCATAAAATATGTATACTTGTATGTCGCGTAATGTAAATTAGTCGGTGTGAATGTTAGTGTAATACATGAATGCTCAGAAAAACTCATAAAAACGTCTGCTATGTCTTCCTATGTACAATAACGTGGCAGTGATCGATCAAGCTGAAAAATGCCAGGAACCACAGAAAACATATTTCGCTGAGACCGCACTAGAATTTTGCGAAATTTTACGACCGGAAGTTAAGCTGATCCGACGAAGACAAAGTTCAGGGCTATTACCCTTGTCGTCAGAACGTGACTTGAATAAGAACACATGTAAACGAAAAAAATGTATGATTTTCCGGATCATATGCTGCCTTTTATCTCCGAAAAGAAAAAATTATACATATTTTTTTTTTATATATTTATATGCAGATTATATTAGTATCTTGAAAAAAAAACCATTTAATATTATTTTATAGCTGTTAAACAGAAAAAAAGGAAATATATTCACGAATGTAAAACGTTCGTACTTCGATCATGTAATTCTGAGTCTCATAATAGCACTTTGCCATGGAAAATACTCAAACTCTTACGTAATATTATCATGCATAAATATTACATTATATAACTACATGTGATTAAATCTTCTTTTCCTGTTTTGAATCGTTTTTTTTTAAATTTCTTCGTACAAAATAATTTCAACAACGGAAACTATTTTTTCATTAATCATATATGTTGGAGCAGATTAATGTAGAAATAATAAGCGATATGGATATTAATTATAAGGAATAATCTGCAGAACAAATTTATTTTATATTTGTCAAATTGAAGTATATATCTGTGTGGTGCCATCTCACGATAAAGATGATAAGTATTTTTCAACTTATAATTAGATAAGTTATCTCTCTGTCTTTCTCTCGGTAATAGTAAATATTTAATATTACCCCTTTTGAAGCACATATTTAATATATACAAAATAAAATAAATTATATAGTCTCAGACAAATAAATTTTTTCGCCAACTTCTTCAAATAATATTAGTTTAATAGAACGATTGGCATTTTAGTTTATAAAATTAATTATTTCTTTTTATTTTTTAAAAAATGAAATCTAATATGTATTATATTTATTTAAATAATAGATGCAATAAATATAATTTAAAAACATATAATATGGCGTGCAAGACAAAAATTATTTAAACTTTTTTTTGCAAAGATAAATAATTAAACAATAAAAAAATTCACACGATATATTTTTTATTTATTATATTGTATTATTATATCTTCTTATTTACCATATGTATCTACATACATATATGTATATCTGTCTGATCCACTGATGATCATTTTTCATTTCTTTCGTTACAATTTTGCTAAAAATTATGCAATACTAATCTCTGCAAACTATCATCTAATACAAGATATGAAGAAATGAATAAAAAGAAATTCATACCTGATATGTAAAAAAATTCCCACCAAATATTTCTAAAATGTCACTTGGATATCACTCGCGAACATGCAACTCGCACAACCCGAAACACTCTCGCGAAATATCACTCTACGATCGAAAGTTTATCACGAGATATGTCGTATCGCGGCGCGGAAAGATTTTTTTGGCACAAATAAATCGAAATCGTTCAAAGTGTTTTCGATGTTGCGACGTCGCGTGTGCCATGGCGGTGCTGAACAGCTGTTCGTCAATCGTGGGGGTTGTTTGGTAGGAAGAAGGGTTGACCATCGTCCTTCATTGCCATCTATAGCAGGGTACCAGTAACTGCTGTCGTCTTTATATATCTCCGCTGTTTAACTTCCGCAGGAAATATCAATTTCTGAATTATTTAATTGTTTAATTTTACCTATTAATGTTAAATAATTTTGCTTTTTCTCTCATTACTGATATATTTATAATTAATAATTTTGTAGGATTGTCTATATATCTTTGTGCTATAAATTATTTCACTATGTATAGGACAATTTATAAATATATGTAACGCTTTTCTGAAGAAATTATAAATTGACATGTGATGGTAAATAGATAGAGATTCACTTCCCATAGATACAGTTCCTTTAATGTAAACATGGTGACAAATGTTGTTTAACTTCGAAGGCCGCGATATACCTGACAGAGCTATCCTTGCATATCATCACGTGCGATCAATACAATCCGATACGCATAGAACATAATTCGTCATGCGTATTTAAATATGCGTTTGAAATAATGTAGATGCACGTATGAATATGCGTTCTCTCGCAAAAATGGACAGGAGATATTGGATATTTAAATTTAATATTTTACAAAATAAATTTTAATCGCATAAATTAATTATTTATATTTTTATGATATATATTTTTAAACAACGAGGAATTTTTGATCGCGACACGTACCGTATTCCTGCGACACGCGTATGTTTAATGTATGTACGTTTAATGTCATCATATTCCAATGCAATTGTCGTAACTCATTTGTTATGCAACGCAATATTCTCTACCGCATTCTTTTAAACTGCCAACACGAGATTATCGTAAAATCACAATTAGTTTTTTCTACGCACCAAGATAAATAATCTTCTCCTATACAGCACATATTTTCTCTATAAGCTGCCAATCTTTTCTTCTCGTTTTAAATGTTATTTATCATACTTACGCACATAATTATCGTAGTAGTTCGCAAAAATTTATTGATTTATTAATTTTTCATCATTAATTAAATAACATGTAAAAAATATTTTCACGTTTTTTATCGTTTTTAATATATTATCTAAATTTTTATTCCGTAAATAAAGTAAATTTCCTACTCTTTTACAGAAAGAACGTCTTTATACTATATTATTAAAATTTTTATATCAATTTTAATATTAAAATCTTGTATCAAATATTTTTTATTATTTATTCTCATCTATTATTTTTTCTCGGATAAGGAGAATTGTGACTATTTACGGTCCTGTTTCTGTATACCCTCCTTCCATGTGGTTGTACTTACTCACGCAGAAGCGCCTGCACGTACATGCCTGTACACATACAGCAACGTGTAATATAAATGAGCGACCTTGCGAGCGCAACAGGCGTCACTTCACAAAACTACAACTCTACAGGGGCTACAGACGGGTATACGACGACGGCACAAGTAAATCCCCCTATTTTAGCGGCAACGGCCAGTTCTGTGTCAGTACCGTAGTTGCAGACCCCTGATTGGTTTCCAAAAATTCCCATGAAAATTAAAAAATTAAAATTAAATTGATTAAAACCATCTAATATAGATTACGCACGATAAGAGTAACCAATTTAATAATATATTAAGCAAAATCATAATTACAATTTTCATCTACGTTTTGTATGCAAAGATAGATGATGAAGAATATTAAAAAAATAGAAAACATTTGGTATGTGTTAAAAAAGTATTAATAATTTATATATATACGTGAAAAATATACATATTTCTTCGGCAAATCTCCTTCTTACGTTTGCTTACGTATATAATTGCCAACCATAACGGTGCCCATTGGAAGATACCTTCGGACGCCTTGCTATTATCCATCACTGTAAACCGGCGTCGTGCTGGCCTCTTATAAAGGGAACCCACGCGAGAGCAAGCTGCATACCACGGCGACGCGTCGCGCGCAACCGAAGTCGAACTGTCACGACGCTGCAACAACGATCGCACGCGCGCATTCGCCTGTGAAGCCATTCATGGGACCCCGCGAGTTTCGTTGATGATTGCAATGACGTAGTTGGTCTCGGGTACGTTGTGATACGCAGTGGATATTACGAGCGCGTGCGACCGATACCGAGTGCGAGCGACTGCGTGCGCGGTGAAAGCTCTCTCGGCGAATTCCTCCTCGCGATCGATGATGATGCGTGTTCGCGTTTTGGTGACCATGGGATCGAGCGTCTAACATCGTTGGCCATCGACGGGAAGATTCATCGCGGGTGGATATCTCGAGACGTCACCAGTCGCGGACCCGCCAGGCGTGCATCCGCGCCGACATCGCTCCTCGCCGGATAGCAACTATTCTCTTCCTGCTTACTTGAGAGATCTCGATCTACCGTTCAGACTTGGGTCGCTGCAGCAATTTGCTCCGAATCGGTGGAATCGCGATTATGGTACAATTTTTACTTCTTCGCATATACTACGAATGCGTACCGTTATTGACTTACGTTATTGATCGCCTTTGATATTACGACATTAATGTATCGCGCGTGGAATAAGTTATCTGACAGAGAATAATTAGATATTTTCCTGAAATTCGAAATCGTCACGCACCGAATTAGATGTGAATAAAGTAACAGATTATTTTCTATCATTATATGCTTCTCTCTGATAAGCAACTATCTTGCATTAATTAACAAATCATGAATAGACATTATACTGTTGCTATACATATATTTACCGTTGTTTAAATTTTAACGACCTGCTCCAAGTAGCATGTTTGGAATGCATGATATTATCGGAGAGAAATTTTATTCGATTTATGCACAAAATAGAACAGAATAGAAAAATAACCTAATAAAAAATAGAAGTTGTTGCCGTTGTTTTTTCTTTACTTCAGATGACACATACCGAGCATTAAAGTCTCTATTAAGAAGATGAGAGATACTAGGCGTCTATCGCGTTTGGCATATTAAATCTCATTAATGACGTGATAATCGAGGTCGGCGTCGCTACGATCTCGGTGGTAAACGTGATTTTCTTCGCGGCATTCCGCGATCGTATAGCGGGTCACGCGATTGCTCGAGATCAATCGACGGGGCGAGGTCTTTTTTTTTCTTCATGGGGAAAGTTCGATCATTTGCTCGTTTCTTCGACATTCTCTCGGACATCCTGTTTCTGTGCGAACGCGGTTTTATTGCATCGAGAACGAAAGGATCGGTATGGGCTGTTGCCGGAACAGCTGATAATCACCTGTTGTCGATAATAGAAGTATTACATTGCTTAATGAGAGAAAGCACGCTCTTTACGACCGAGAAGTCTTAAGATCGGCAGATTTGTCCAAGTTAGAAGAATCATACAAAATATAGCAATATTTCTCTAAACTTTATTTTTCTGAATTAATTCATCTTTTATAAAATTTATAAATTTATCTTCAATATTGAAATGAGTTGTAAAATATTCGTAGGATGTATAGTCGATATTAAAATGATTGAGACGCCTTCTCTTCTTATCAAAGCTGATAAGAATGCTTAATAAAGCGTTAAAGTAATTATAAAGCGGGATATTATATTATACGTTTCAATAACCAGAGTATTACCATGTATTTACTATGTGATAATAATAAAAATAGAGAACTCTTTTTAACGAACACGGGAATTCTTGTCGCTGACTGTAGCAAATAAAATTTTTGCGTCGAGATTCATATCTCTAGACTATCGAAAGATATAGCGTCGCGTTATATATGCACGCATATTAATAGCACACCTTTAGCGTGCAGCTGATTGGCGTAAAGTGCTCACGATAGAATTTTGCAGCGTGCACGGACAACGTTACCGAGTCCTCGGTGATCAACCGTTATCTGAACGATCGCTCATTTGCCGATAAGCTGTAATTGGGATTTCGAGAGGACAATCGCGCGACCATGGCGCTGGCCAAGCTCAGGAATTTCATCGACAACAATCTAAAGACGGTGTCCACAACACCGTTGGATCGCACGGTAAATTTGGAGCCGGAGATCGGTATTAGGATCGTACACTCGCCGAACGATAAAGCGCTCCACGTCACTGTTCTCGGTGCCAGACACTTGCCGCAGAACTTTGGCTTCACCAGAGTCAACAGCTACGTCGTAAAGGTAAAGTAAACGTGGCTTGAGAATGTGGATCGATCAAACAAGAGGCGCGTACGTCTCGTCAATAGCACGTATATATTCTCGATGCACATTTAGCTCTGTGTATCAATTGAATCTATAAATTTGATGTAATAATAATTTATTCGATCTTATTTCGTATATATAATCGTTTTTATCTGCATTAATAAAATAACAATGTTTTTTCGGAAAATACGCGTCGCAGAAATGCTAACACTTTTAACACTTAACGAAGCATACTGCAAGATCGTGCTTCGTTTCGCTTCGCTGTGCTTTGAATTACACATAAGGCGCTAGTCGAAGAAGCTCTTGGATGTTATCTATGATTACGTAATACCACGAACCACGAGAATATCGTATTATAGATATGTGCAGGCATTGACTGTAGTATTTTTATTCACTATTCCTTCTGGCATCGTCGCGCGAATCAAACGGCATATCGTTTATATATATACATACATTTATATCTATCTATCTGCATTTTCTATATATATACAAAAAATCATTTAAATATTTTTGCATATTTCTAGAATATAATTTCTGGAATACGTGGTATATATGGATCTTTAATGAAATTCACCGATAACATCGTAACTTGATCTCATTATTTATATCGCTGGAAGAAAATTGAGTTATAGATAGAATGTAAATTACTAAAATTAATTGAAAAAATATCTTATATCTTATATTTCAATAATAATTTATCTTAACTAAAAAAAATAAAAAAATAAAAATGTATCTCAATTTTATTGCTTGCCTATCTTATTAACTCTTGTTTGATCCATATATATTTTAAAACTTGAGCAATAAAAGTAAAAGCAAATTAAAATATTATCATCGAAAAAAGTAATTTCAAGGTTTAACTTCTCTAGGTAAAGCTGATACCTGGCAAGGAAAAGTTCGAGACTACTACGAAAAATGAATCCTGGCCACAATGGAACGAGGGATTTACTTTTCTCTTGCGCAAAGAAATCAAGCAAAAATTTGGCAAATCGAAGGTCGTCGAAGAGGAAATCAACGGATCCAGATTCGTCGTCGCGACTCTCTTCGCGGTTCTCGAAGACAAACCGCTGATAGCGACTGAAAAAAAAGATTCGGATAAGGAAAAAACATCGCCTACTAAGGGAGAATCGGCGAAGAAGGGTGGAAAGAAGAAGGAGGGTCAGGGTGGTTCTACCGAAAATCAGGAATCCACCAAGAACAAGCTTCTCAGCCAATTTTTTTGCAAAGGTCCCGATAAGCTCGCGGAATCTACGGTTTCGGAGAGAAAAGCTTATGACAAGAGACGAACCATTGGCGCGACAACGATTCCGCTCGATCCGAAAAATTTTGTTTGCAAGCCACCGAAATCGAAACATACCAGTGATGTATCTACGGGAGATTTATGGAAACCGTTGCGACCAATCGCAAGTGGTATCATAGGTGCCGAGGAAAGAGTAGGTTTTTACAGTTTCATAAAAATTGTGCAGTAATACCGTCGCATAAGCAAAATCATTAAAATTATATTTAATATTTTTCTTTAATTTAAGAAAAGTTATAACGTCATCTTACATATTTTAATGAAAATATGGATGTGCATTTATTATTTTCTAAAAATACTGATATCGTTCTTCGTGATATGCTGTGTATTATTTACTGTATTCTTTACATCTATTTAATTTTATTAAAATATTACATGAAGCAATATTATTTCAGAAGGAGAACAAAAAGGGACAAGTCGAATTATCATTATGTCTATCGAAAGGTGAGAAAGACGAAGATAGCGGCGGACAGCTGATACTGTCTCTACACCGTCTGAGATGTTCGCTTCAGACGATGCACGAGCACGAGGGTCTGAAAGGACAAATGTATTTGAAAATGTCGGTTGTCGATAATGGACGAGTAACACACTTTTGGAAGAGCGATCGATTTGCGCCGACGGTATCCACGAAATTTTCGCCGGACGCGGCGAGAGTCGTCGCCGACAATCCGTACAAAGGAGCGCTCAATGACGTGAGCTTTGTTATAAAGTTCGTCTCGAAGAATAAAATGGGTAAAAAAAAACCAATACAAATTTTATCTTTATTGTGATATAAAATATCATAATGTATGTAATCGTATAATTTTATTACATAATTATATTTATGTCTTAGGCAAGAAAACTCCCGTAGGCCACTTTGTAATCGGCCCTGACGTTGGAGGAGCTTACGGCGAACAATGGAAGCAAGCTCTAGCGAAACCAGGGCAAGAGATAACGAAATGGCAAGCGTTTGAATAAAAATGTGGCGTACGAGTAGTAACCTATTCAACACGACGAAGATCACTGCACTACGTACTTTCCTTTTAGATATCTAGAGACATCGCAGGGAAAATGAGAGCGCTATATACGTGCGTCATAAATATTTGAGATATTGATCGATAAAGCTATTCCAAAGAATACCATAGAATACGTACGTGTACGAATTCGAAGATTATTATAAACGTGTGCATCTCTTAATACGTACATTTATATTTCAGAATCTGTTGCTGATTTTACACAAGAAAAAATCGTTTATAAAAAAATAATTTTAGGTTTTTATCTTTATATAAATTGCACAGATTCTTCATATATAAACTCTTTGTCAATTTTGACCGTCCGTAAAAGAAAGAACTGAATATACTTTTGCCCCAAATTCGATCAATGTAACCGTCCGTAAAGTAAGTAAGAATTACCGTCTAATACATATATGTATAGTTAAAAAAAAAAAAAAATAATCGTAATGCTACAAGTACAACATATCATACTTTGTAAGACGCGAAAATATAAGCTCATCATGTTACGTTAGTATTAAGTGATATTTTTTGTTGACACTATAGAATTTTTATAAAAATAACAATTTCTATAATTTATATAAATTAAGACAATCAAGAAGCATTATATTAACCGCCTATAAAAACGTACTTTGAGAAAACATATACTTTTTTAGTAAAATGATAACATAAAAAATCTAAACTATAGTTTTATATATACTTGCTCATATTTATTACCACGCTGATTATAAAAGAAGCAAACGACTAATATTTGAAATCGATGTATTGGCAAAATTAAAAGCCATTTTATTCCGCTAATTATTATTTATACACAAATTTGATAATATAAAGAATTTTATATAAATGATAAAACGACGTAGCAATCGTAAAATATATCTCTATAATTAAATATATCTCTTTAAAGATGTTGAGTTTTAATTAGTTAGTATTTTTATATCTTAAATAATTGTCACTTAACAACACATGCACAACACATTATTTCGTACATATGTTTAAAACATGTTTTTTATTTGTTTATTATTTGCAAAATAGTAAATATATCTTTATATTTGTAAATATACTTTTTTATTATATATATGCATATAAAGACAATTTTTTATTCATTCTTTTTATCGTGAATATAACAAAATAAGTTTTTCAAGTTTCATATTCTCTTAATGTGGCTCGGGTAATTTAAATTGTATATTTTTAAATAGTTTTAATACTTTCTTTAAATGTATTTACAACTCAATATAAAAGTATACCGTAAAAGAAAATAGCTAAGAAAATGTTAAAATGTTTAGAACATCAAACATAGTATGATAAAAAAAATATCTTTTCTGTTCATCTTTATATAAGTATTTCTTTTATAATAATATACTTATATAATATTAATAATATTTTAATGAATATTTGTATTGTACATAATTGACACTAAAATCAACACATTATTTCATACATATATTTAAAACATATTTTTTTCTTTTTTATTATATGTAGATCAAAAATATCTTTATATTTTTTAAGTATACTTAATTATATAGTAAATGTATGTCGAGACAAGTTTCTATTAATTTCCTATTGTGAATGTAACAAAATCAATAAGTTTTTCAGGTTTCATGTTTATCAAGACAATATCTCTATTTTCCGATTCAAAAATTATTTTATTGTCTGCATTCCATACACCCATTTGACAAATTCGTAGAAATTTTTAAGTAATAATGTATTAAATGTTTCATATGAGTGAAGTACGACAGTAAAAATGTTATGAATAATGCCTTGTTTGTATCGCGTACGGCAGTGTAAAAACTATATATTACTAAAGAATTATGTACAAAAATAATAAAAAAATGGCAAAATACCATGTTAAAACTAAATGGACCGTACAATTAATGGACGGATAATTAATGGACGGTTTTATCTATTTGATCACTAATATCTATATATAAGATTATGTTATAATAGTAAACTATTCGAATATTCGTAAAATTTATAATTTGTACTCTAATATAAAAATGGAAAAAGTTTTAGGCAAATATACATTTTTTTATATATATATGTAGCAATAGAGAAATATATATATATATATATATATATATATTTCTATAAAATATTTATATATATTTTTATTTATAAAATATTGCTTGCCAAGGTAAATGCTACTGACTTACTGGAAGTTATTTCTTCTTATAAATAGTTTTACAAAATTTTCATTACCTCTTTATAATAAGGCACACAACAGGCACTTAATTTCTTTTCCCATAAAAAATTATAAAAATTACAAAATTACATTGTAAACAGACTAGATAGGTAATACGTAGTACCTATCAATATGTTTAATTGTTTAAGTTTATCTTCTTTTCAAGTTTGATGTGTAAAAAAATGAGAAGAACATTTAATAAGTACAAGTAAAATCTTGAACTGTGAACATACTAAAATCTTAACTATCCAGTGAATCAGATTTGTTACAAATCTCTGGTTAGAATCTTGGTTTTTTTTTTTTAAACAATGAATATGTATCGAACGGTTGTTATCAAACCGATTAACAAAAGCAGCCAATTTCCATATTGATATGGCGCCGAATTGCAACCGTCTTTACTATTACATGTACAATATTCCATAAATATATTATATGTTCCAGTTCTCATTAAACAAAATCGTTCGTCACCTGCAATCCCGGGTTCTCCCATATAAGCGCAGCTACGAAAATATCTCCATTCACTATGAACTGTAAACAAAAATTTATGCAAAACATAGGGTGTAACCATAAAATTGATGAGCCACAGGTTTATGTTTTATATTTTAAGATGTATGACCTTTTTGACGAATTTTGCGGCACATTGTCGGCTTTACACCTGGCAAATGCTCCAGTTCACCTGATAGTTTACAATCTGTCATAGGTACAGTGGTATTGTCAAACGGATCCCCGCATTTTGGATCCGTGTCTGACCTGCATTCCCAACATTTAATAGAAAGGCCTGAAAATTGCGATAAAATCCAACATATTATTTATAACTATAAATACATACTTTCCTTAATTAAGTTATAAAGGCTGTATTTATTTAAATACAACCTAGTATATAATTTATTTCTACAAAATAGAGGTTAGGAATATATCGGTGATATAAAATCCTTATCAAAGTTATGCGCAAAGTTCTGTAAGAATATCGATAAATACATACATGCATAAAGTACGTATTCGTGTACCCTGGATCTTTAAGAAGGTTATTTGAAGGTTCTATAAGAATTAATTAGAATCTATATATTCTTTAGATAACTGACTTAATATACCTTCTTGGACGCAGCAAATTAGGAGAAACACTGTCGCGAGAAAATACAAACGAATCCCATCGGCCATTTCGGAAAAAAAACGTGATATATGTCTTGTATTTTTACTTAACGAAAACTCCACACGCGAGAGATTCAATGCCTCCAAACTACTGCAAACATTCTCTACATACTCTATATGTCCACGCCTATAATCGACACAACTGACCGCATGCTGCGCTGTCGCTCGATTATACCGGGTATCTCAAATATTCTGAATAAATTCCCTTTCCCTGGAAAAGTCTCAGGCAATGATGGCTCATAAATTTATTATAAATTTCTCTTTCCATTGAATGCCTATTGAAACACACAATTACCGAAAAACTACCAATTATTGAAAGAATATCAATTTTTAGAAAGTATCAAATAGCCATGCAAATTAAAATATTTTTAATATTGTAAATAAATATTAAAATTAATATTTGTTTTCTTATTATATAATAAATATGCCTTCTGAAGTCATTATTATATTGAAACCACTCTATACATCTACGTCAATAATTATTTAATTATCACAATTACTTGCATCGCAGCCGCTTATAAAGCGTGTCTTACAAATAAGTAATCTCTGTAAATTCATATTTACTACCGATATTTCATTATATTATCTTTGAGCGATTGATCAATATTATTCGAAAAATATTAAAGGAAGAAAAGGTACTAAAATGAATGAGAATTAAAATAATTTTTATATTGTAAGTGAATATAAATAAACTTTCTCGAGATCACATCTCTTTATACGTTACTGAAGACTTCGGGTATCCTCGGAGTTCGGAGTTACGTCACGCGTGACTCGAGTTAACCGCGCCCGACATATGCAATATTTCTTGCTATAGCGTTACCAGTATATAACCGCGTGCATACATGTACATATTTACCAGAGAGAGAGAAATGAAATTATTTTATATTGGTAAACCACATATGAGAAAAAAATGCAACACATAAAAAATATGATACTATATCTGTATGTGGATAACTAGAATATAAATAATAGGATTCTAAATCAATACACATTTAACTAATAAAAGATTTGGATTATATGTATACATTCTGGCAATATATAAAATTATTTTATCTAATATTATTTACAACTTACAATTTTAAATTTATTTTAAATTTATTTTAAATTTTATTTTTTTTCTTGATATATACCAAGTTTAAAATTAATCAAAATATAAAATAAATATAAACCCACAAATAGATACAATATATCATATTTTACATGTAGACATATATCAATATTAAAAAAGATTAAACTGTGTAATTGACTGTAGTAACTGTCAGTTGATTAATTCTAAACGTTCAGCAATTTTTATCAGATGAACACAGTCGTATGTGTTTAAGAGTATCAGCATAAAAAAAAGTTCAATGTCCTTATATGAACGTAAAAAACAATGCTTCTGAGAAGACAGGACGTAACGTTATTACGACGAACATTTGCCTCGTTCAAAGATTCGTTCAAAGCTCGTTTGCGTGAAAGTATCTTATCTTCCCTTTCTTTAGCCGCGATCGCGTTCAGGAGTCTGGATCGTGAAACTCTGAATCGACTGGTACGTTGTCGATCGTCCCCCTTTCCCTTCCAGCATCCTCCAGCTATCTGTATCAGTCTGAAAGAAAGGGGGGGGGGGCAGGGTGATCTGGACCCCACGGATCTCGTAGCCCGCAGCGAGCGCGGGATCGGCTCGCTTTCGCGGGTGGTCCGCGCCGACAACCAACGTGCGCGGACCCGAAAAACATTTGAATGCTATAAATAAATATAAATAAATTGATTTGCTGACATTAGCATATAAGTAGCGAGGGGGAGACAGCGACTTTAGAGTCTCCAGCCGCCCGCGTACGCGCGTCTCTCCTGTCCCGTTCCCCTCTTGCGACGGAAATCGTGCCCGGCCAGACGTTGATTTATATCGGTGTCCCTTCGGTTCCTGCGGCATTCACTCTCGTCTACTCCTCTTCCCTTTAACTTAAAAGGGCACGGGAGGACTATGAGATCCGGATACGCGTACGGCCATCCTGTCTCCTTTAGTCTCGAGCTCGTGGGAATTAATTCGAGAGTAGCGGCCTTTATATGTCGCTATGTCTGCCATTCGCATTTGATTCCATATTCGCGCGGAACACGTTAAATTAAATACTAAATTAAATATTTTTATTAAGCTACAATTATATTGTACAAATTATAGTCCGAGAATCCTAGAAATAAGTCGGTCTTTAATTTTGAGTAGATTAAAAAATAGAACCGCCCTTTTTATTTATTTTAAAAATAGAAAAAAAGATAAACTCCCAAAAAGTTATATATATTTAATCGGCAGATGCCATGAGACGCATTAAAAGTTAATAAACACGTGTGTTCAAATATTCATTTTTCTGTAAATTCAGGATGGAACAACATGCAATTACGTTATGAAATAATTGGAGAAATAAAATCGTAATAATTTATTTATTGTATATGAAAATTTTTTGCGTTCCAAAGCTTTTATTCAACTGGAAAAATGACAATCAAGTTTTTATCGTTGATGCACGAGAATCAATACGGTAGTGGCAAAGATGAATGATTCTGAAGTATTATGCGGCTAACTAATTACATTTTTCTAAAGCAATCCGTATGAATGTTTTAAGCTATTTTTCCATTGTTATGGAAATGCTATTTTCTATTGTTCCTTGCGTTCCCAGCAATATACGGTTTTTTACAATTGTGGATACTCACTTTTGAGTTATTCTCTTCGCAGTCGTCGTTTCGATTATACCCGATAATCACGCTCGCTTTCTTCAACAAGATGAGGATCACGCGACAACATTTGTTCTGGACTATTATCATGTTTTCTTACCTCGTTGAAACTCGAGGTCGTTTTTCCGGGTTGAATAATCGTTCGGGCAAAGACTTCTTCGTGGATATCTTAAGCAAAGTGTTACAAACATCACGAGCGAGGGACGCTCTCCTCGTACTACGAAACTCTTTATTAGATGGGCAAATGGACGACATTCTCGGTAAAATATTCGCGGCGACAAGTCGACTCGTACCGACTCTTTACGTAAACGCGGATCAGACGGAACTGTCTCAAGTTTCTTCCTGCGGAATGTCACGCGATCTAGTCGTGTATATCTATGTCTCAGAGCGAGAGCCGGATATCGTCGAGGGCGAGCTCGTAGTCGAAGACATGAAACGCTTCATTCACGATCGCGTCCGGCCCAAGGTACTTGTACTGATGATACTTCGTCGACCGTGTCGCAATCTCGTAACGCTCTTTCGAGCGATGTGGTCGAGGAACATTCTCGACGCAATCGTCGTGGAATATTCCGGAGTATCGGAGTACTCCGATGAATACTCTACGATCGTTCATCGATACAACCCGTTCATCGACAGTTACAACGACGAACCGTATTCCGTAAATACTGCATGGTTCACGGACGACTTTCCAAATATGTATGGTTATCCATTAGTTTACGCTTTTACTCGTCGGCCTCCGTACAGCGATATTGTATCAGCCACGGAACAAAAGTTAAAAGGCGTAGATAAGATCCTGATTGATATCCTGGCGGACAAAATGAACTTCACCGGTGTTCCCAAGATAATACAAAAGCATAATTCATATTTCAAAAGGATGCCTAATGGCACTCCATATGGCATCCTGGCCGATGTAGCCTCCAAAAAATACGACGCCCTTCTAATTACGATGCCGATGTGGGGAAATGTGTACAAAGGGCCATCACCCGCCATACAATACACTTATCCTCTCTTTATCGAGAATTGGTGCTTCGTGATACCCAGGCTGCTCGTCAAGCAGCATTTTATGAGCGGCATTGCATTCCGATTGTTTGTCCTGAATTTCTCGATCGTAGGAATCTTCTGGTTGTGCTCAAGATTAATGAAGTTCAATCCAAGTAAATGGGATCTCGTGAAAATCGTCGGTGTCATATTGGCCGCGTCCTTTCCACCGGTATCCACAAAATTACACGAGCGAATTATCCTTCTTAGTATTTTTGCTGTCTACGCATGCTACTCCTCGACCCTTTTTGCCGAGTTAACGAGCATCAGTTTCAAGAACAATCAGTACCTTCAGTACGATCATTTACAGGATCTAATAAATTCCGATCTTGTATTAATGATAGACGCAAATATACTGATAATTATCACGCAATACAACAGTGCTTTCAAGCGTGACATTTATAAATCTGGCAAAAAAATCAAAAACTTTATTTATACGGACGTCTGCCTCAAGGATTTGCTAATGTATCAGAACGTTACCTGCTTTATGGATGAAAATTGGGCCCAATTGTTCGCGGTCAATAACATGCGGAATGATGAGACCATGTTAAAGACGACGAAACTCTGTTATCTGTCGCCACTGGCCGGTAATGTCTTTCCGGAAGGGTCGCCTTATATCAGACGCGTCAGTGATTTATTTCTAATGCTCACAGAAAGCGGTATTCGCAATAAGTGGTATCGTGATCACGTGCGGAATGAGACGAAGGAGACAACTATCCAGATAAATCGGGACCAAACGAATTTTATGTACGTTAACGTACATCATTCGATAATCTATGTACTGATAATAGGATACTCGATTTCTGCTCTCGTTTTCATCGGCGAACTGATTTGGAAATATTTTAACATCAACTTCAATCTATGTTGATTTCGATAATATATTATTCACTAAACTTGAAGAGAAATTTGGAGAAGAATAAACAAAAATGTACTGCGATATAATTAAGGCGAATAATATACTTTGTTAAAAAAAATTTCACTTCAATAATCAGAGATGGATATTAATTAATATTATGATATATGGGGGGGACTTGGAAAATTGGTTCCTTCAAGGCGGGATTATCGAATAGACGAACATTACTGTGAAATTTATGATATAACGCAATACCGGTGGCGATAATAACGCTTTAATCTTTAATCGCGTCTCGTATTTTGCGGGACGCAGTTAATCTTCGTTATTGCGCGTACGTCGTGTCCTCGACGTGTAATCGTTATATATGGCGCGAGATGGACGCGAGCAATTTTAATCAATGTAACAGTTTCCTCAAACGAGTGGAACGCCTCCGATCTGCGAGCGTATCGTTTACATGAGTCAGTCTCGCTTAGGTCGAAAGACGGCCCTCGTTTCGGGAACGAAATCACCGGCCTGAAGAGCGGCCATGCTTCATGCTTATTTTTTCCTCAAAAACGGTCAATTTCGTGTAATCTTCTTGCGAGAGCGGGGCGTGGTCGGACCACAGGGATACTCTGGTAGGCAACTACGACGTGTGTCATTAACCGAATCCTTCAAGCGACCCTGATCGGTCTCTGCTTCCCTTCCTCCCCCCTCTCACTCTTTTTCTTTTTTCGGGATTGAATGAATAAAATTTAAAATTACGAAAGGGTGATTCAAATCTCAGACTGTAAGTTAGAGATGTACAGAGCAAAAATGTTTGACACTTTATCCCAATATTTTAAAAACTCCAATAAAATCAAGAAGTTTCATTAAAAGGTTTGATTAATATTATGATTAATACTGGGCATTAAGTGCAGTTATTTCTAGCATCGGCATCACGGCGAATACTTCGAGATTTCTCACACATCTTTCATTGTCATTTCGCGCTAGATGCGTCCGAGTGACCTAAATGTTCATAAGCACTAAAGATTATGAACGAAGAAATTAACGCTTAATATCAAAGGCGGCTCGGAAGATGTCACAATTTTCTCATGAAAATTATTTCCATGATATGTCTAAGTACATCAATAAAAAAATGCGTAAAATATACATCGTGCGTATTTTAACGTTTCGAACGAAAAATTGTCAGGCATCTTCGGTGACGCGATTTGAGAGCGCGAGAACGTAAAGGGGACGTTTTAGTATCGCACTATTAAACGGCTAAATTATTCAAAATTTATTAAAATGACTCGATGTTATCGCGGCAAGACCAGTCTGGTCGATTGTCGACCAACACGCGCTCTCCCACCGTTTGCGGAACAAATATCGCATCGATACGAATTCATTTACACGCGTGATCAACCATAAGTAAACGCATCTTCAAGAAGTAGAGATGGAGATACCTTCCGCTTTCATTCCACTTCCCGCCGCAGAATCACCCTCCACTTCCGCCTAGCTCGGCAGCCACTCCTCTCAGCAGCCTCCGTTGATACTTCCTCTCGCGCGCGTGTATCTCGTCAGTCGGCCTGAAGCCACGTGCGTGCGCTTGCTCGAGTAGCTCCCGCGTGAACGACATATCGGACAGCGTCCTTTCGCATTGACAAATCGCGCTATTTTAATCGTTACTTCCGATGACAGATAAAAATATCCGCGCAAAGTTACTAGTGCAAGAAGGCGATTACATTTCATCCATATTCGTTTTTATTTAATCATCGACGAATAGATAGATGCATAGTCTTATCTTAAAGAAAGTTGCGTTTCTGTTATAGTGAATTAAGAAAAATGGTTTATAAATGACATATGCGATGATGAGAAAGACAATTAGATGAAAAAACAAGTAGATAATTAGATAAGTGGAATAGAACGAGATAAGTGAAGAACTCGGAAAAACTGAAGAATCTGTTGATTTCCTCGTGTTTCATAAGACTGATACTATGTAATGCAACTCTGAGAGATATCAAATTTCATCTTATCGAGTAAACATAAACGTGATAAGATATTAACGGTTGTAATCCCTAGAATTCATATAAGATGAAATGTAGCGACGGGATCCAGTGACTCGCGTAATACTACTAATATGATGCCGACTCAAAGAAGAACCGAAATATCTCATCTCGGCTTCATCGATCAAGCTTATCGGAGAGCGGCATGATTCGCCGGCAATACCGGCGTACGGGAGAGTGCTTCGAGGAAGAACAAAGATATCGCTACGAGCTCTAGGTAGCTCTCAAAGGTGAAGACAGACGTCGGTTGTGGAAGACGTCGGGAGAACTAAAAATATCAGCCGGTTCCGCGGTTGGTAGGCCGACGTGCCCCGCCACGTCGTATTCCACGCTAAACAATTTTACCGGCTGGAAAAGATGAGAGTGATATCTCTCCGCGTGCGCGGGGTGAAAATAGGGTTCGCCTTTAATCTCGCGTACGACGATTCGCAGTAAACCATCGGGCTATCAAGCACGATCGTCGTTACCGCAAAGAGCTAGTTGACAGATCGGACATTCACGAGAGACGCGATCGTGATCGCGACTTCGCGCGTGATCCACGGTGAACGAATTTACTTAGTTGTCTTCTACTATTCCGTCTACTATTATTCATCGTCTGCTACTGTTATAAACGCATACCGCATCGAAGATTGCAAATATTCTTACGATGATTGGAATGCCAAGGCAGAAGCTATCAGTGTCCTCGTCGCATCTATTCGAGGGTCTGGGACATCCTTGATACATCGACAAGCTTCTTCGCGCGCCGAAAAATTTCGGGCTATTTATTGTTTCGGATACACCGTTGAAATACACCGGGGTAAGATTTCGCTTGTTGATGCACGTTATTTAGGGAACCTAAGCACATAGCAGTGAAGACTCACGTTCTCCAGAGGCGAGAGACGTCAAGTGTGATCTTTTGATCTTGTAACGATTTGCACGCGAGGATAAGACGTTAAACAGTCTCGTCGGAAATAAAGTAACTAAAATGCATGAAAAGTGTATTCTTTTTTCTTACGTTCTTTCTTAGCTGGCCGGTTTGAACGCCGGCTCAAAGAAATGTAAACTATGCTGCGTTATAATAGAAATCTTTAGTCCGAGTGACCTAAATGTTCATAAGCACTAAAGATTATGAACGAAGAAATTAACGCTTAATATCAAAGGCGGCTCGGAAGATGTCACAATTTTCTCATGAAAATTATTTCCATGATATGTCTAAGTACATCAATAAAAAAATGCGTAAAATATACATCGTGCGTATTTTAACGTTTCGAACGAAAAATTGTCAGGCATCTTCGGTGACGCGATTTGAGAGCGCGAGAACGTAAAGGGAACGTTTTAGTATCGCACTATTAAACGGCTAATTTATTCAAAATTTATTAAAATGACTCGATGTTATCGCGGCAAGACCAGTCTGGTCGATTGTCGACCAACACGCGCTCTCCCACCGTTTGCGGAACAAATATCGCATCGATACGAATTCATTTACACGCGTGATCAACCATAAGTAAACGCATCTTCAAGAAGTAGAGATGGAGATACCTTCCGCTTTCATTCCACTTCCCGCCGCAGAATCACCCTCCACTTCCGCCTAGCTCGGCAGCCACTCCTCTCAGCAGCCTCCGTTGATACTTCCTCTCGCGCGCGTGTATCTCGTCAGTCGGCCTGAAGCCACGTGCGTGCGCTTGCTCGAGTAGCTCCCGCGTGAACGACATATCGGACAGCGTCCTTTCGCATTGACAAATCGCGCTATTTTAATCGTTACTTCCGATGACAGATAAAAATATCCGCGCAAAGTTACTAGTGCAAGAAGGCGATTACATTTCATCCATATTCGTTTTTATTTAATCATCGACGAATAGATAGATGCATAGTCTTATCTTAAAGAAAGTTGCGTTTCTGTTATAGTGAATTAAGAAAAATGGTTTATAAATGACATATGCGATGATGAGAAAGACAATTAGATGAAAAAACAAGTAGATAATTAGATAAGTGGAATAGAACGAGATAAGTGAAGAACTCGGAAAAACTGAAGAATCTGTTGATTTCCTCGTGTTTCATAAGACTGATACTATGTAATGCAACTCTGAGAACTATGCTGCGTTATAATAGAAATCTTTACTGTATATATATAATCCACGGAATGCTTGAATTATCACAGAAATTTTACCTATGATTAAATCACATATCGTTTTTTATTCTCGTACAAAGAAAAATTCTTCAAATACACAAATAATTAATATAATTCATTCGATTGAATTGTCTAAATTAGTATTATTGTATCTCTTATTTTAATAAGACAATTCTCTTTATTAATTTTAATTTTATTACGCCATTAGGTTGCCTTAAAGGAGATCTGTCTGTATCGGATTTCATTACGGCAGATCGACGCGTCCGGACTTAGGACGCAGGGTCAAGGCCGAGAGCTACCTCGCGGCGGATTCGACGGAGGAGGCCGTTGACAGTGTTCGAAGCTCCAAATTTCTCCCCGAGACTCTTTCATCGACGGTATTTTACGGCGCGGTTGTTTGAAATTCTTCGCGCGGAGTCGTGCCCGTATTTATAGATCTGCAGCGCGTAGGGCCGCGTACATACACACGCGTTTACGCACGCAGCAGCTCCTTCGTCTCGAAGGTGGAAAAATAAGTAAGTAGGTACGTGGAACAGCCGGCGAACCGGAGCCACGCCGTCGTCGGGCCCACGTCCGTAAAGCGCGAGCACGTCGCGATCATGACGCGATGCGTCCGCGACAGGAGCACCACCGGCTTGTCTCGCCGACGAGCGCGTCCCCGTCGCCGTCGAACTGTCTGCGCTGGTCGCCCCGCTGGCTCCCATCCGCCAAACCACTACTTCTGGACATGATCGCCGGCGCCGCGATCCTCCGTATCCTCGTCGTCCTGCTTGCTCTTGGCCACGTGGTCGCCGCCGACGGTTTGGTAAGTACTATACATCCACGGTACACACCAATAAAAAATATTGCAACCGCAAAAATCGAATTCTTTAAAATTTTGCAATAGTTTTCTTCGCGCGAAAAATTTTTATTAGTTAGAAATAAAATGTTGAACACAAAATTGTATGAATTAGGATTACATTAATTATTTTTTGATAAAATAAGAGGTTGAAAAGTATATGAATTTAAATAAAAAAATTCAGTTGCAATATTCTTTGTTGGTGCTATTAATATGATTTATGTCTTGCTATAACATTTATATATTTTATTTCATCAATAATACTCCGGAAATATCGGAGATTAAAACCGTATTTAAATTAATTATAATTAAATTATTGCAGTGAAGAATCTCATAGATTAAAATATTGCGTATAGAAAGAAAAGGCGAAGATTATTTATATTAAGAAAAAATATGAGATATACAATATAACGCAGTTTTTGCAGACTACAGCTTCATAATAAATTTAAAATCGATTATTTATCGGATGAATTACATGAATGTAATTGAGTGTATCTTTACGAAAGTTAGAAGCAGCGCGCAGAATTGCATCCTTAGCTGAAAGGGTTCTGGAATTACTAACTGCAGCATGGTAGACAATAATTTTCACGACTGCAGTGTATTTAGCCTCTAAGACTGTAGAAGTATCGACTTCGCATCGTATTACGGGAAGTGAAGACTTTTCTGGTCGATCGAAAATTGATCGTAAAATTGTTTAATCGAGGAAAACGGGGTATTAAACGTATCTTGTACCCAGGTAATGCACCATAATTTTGAATGTTTATCGTGTACAAGTTTACTTAATTGCCTGCCGAATCTATATAATATCTAGCACATCAGTTAATATATATCCTAATCTCGAAAGCCACGTATATAATCTCGCATTCAAATTTAATGTAGGATAAATTAATATTGACCCGAATAATATAAATTTGCGAAATTACATTTAATTAAAATTCTTGTTACTCTTTATTCATTTATTCTTCATTTATAGCTTGATTAATAAATTAAATGCTTTAAACAAATGTGTAGATAAATACTTTTAAATTTATGTAAAAAAAAAAAAAAAAAAATCGAACATTTAAAAAATATTTTGCACAATTATTACAATTGCTAATATATTGAATACGTGCGTATACAGTATATAAAGAGGATATTGAACTCATATTGAACTCAATATTTTTTTTTTAATATATGCAGGCTAATGTAGTACAATTTATCAAAGATAGATTAGTAATTAATAGATGGATTAAGGAAGACGGAAAGGTTCAAGAGGCCTAAAACAACCGATAAAGCATCGTGTC
>NW_021848701.1:133492-161414 GCF_003651465.1 Formica exsecta
CAGCAGGAACCTAGCAATACTAACGCAATTACCGACCAAAGCGGAGAAATCTCGTTTTAGCTAAGCACGCCGGTATAATTACTGTAATTTCGTTTCGTGACCATTCTTAGACTGCAATAATCATTTACAATTTCGAGGTTAATATGCCGACACGTAAACTAGTTCTATTGCTAGCAAGGCCGGTAATAACATTGCTCGAAATCCTCATCTTGCAGTAATCGCTATGATTTAAAAAGAGATACGTTAAGATGCGGGAATCAACGAAGTATTTATACTCTGCAAAACATAAGGTTCCGTTACGAGTAAGGCAGAAACACAGACGCGCTGAAAATTATATGAACTTTGCGTGGGATGTGTGTGTGAGAGAGAGAACGTCACTTAGACAAACAATACGCTATACTAGAAAAGAACACGGAAGTGTCAACTTATAAATTCAAACAGTAATTGTTCTTACGTGATGTTAGAGTAGCCATCAATTGGTTACATAGAGCTTACAAGAGTATATTTATTTTTCCTTTTCCTTTTTTTTTTCTAACAATCAAAAGCACGCATTTAAAATTAGAATTGCACAAGACTCAAAACAATATTCGTAAAATTATTGTATTGGTATTGAAAATTTTCGGAAACTTAAATCTTGTCTTGATCTTGAGTGAATTTTAGTAGCAAAAATCTCGTCTTGTATTGTCTTGTCTGATTTTATTAACAATTTTTATTTAATACTGAACAATTGTTTAAAATAATATTTAACAATATATTATCTTTATAATATATAGTAATTTAAAATAATTATTACTATTTGTCACTCGTTTACTTCCCAAAACATTATACACACACGAGCGCGCGCATATATATATAATCTTGACAAGACCAATAATCTTGACAATCTTAATCTTGATATAATCTTCATAATTAATTAAAAATCTTGTGTTGATCTCGTCTCAAATTTCGAGACAAGACAATATCAAGACTAATCTTAATCTTGATATCTCGGTATCAAGATCTATCTAAAATTATGCATCGCGGTGATCATTTTAAACATCATGTTCTTTGACTTTTTATCGAAATTCAACGATGCATGCTCAAATGCCAATCTCTCCGCGATAAACTTTTCGTCAGTTATAGCGACGCGGGTTATATTTGGCTGAACGAATGCAACTCCGTCTTCTTCGACGCATTGCATCGACTTGTGATGTTGCTGCGCATGAATGATATTACATCGTAATCGGACATTCGCAAAATCGTTGCTCGTTCGGGTTATCGGGCCGAACACGGTTTGTCGTTTCGTCAGTTGTACCGAATAATCCGCTAGCTAGCTATTGCCTGGAAAAACTTTACAAAGAAAAAGGCAAAAAGATGAACGTATTTGTATGCACACGACAATAGAGAAACAGATAAGAGCTTATCTAAATCTTTTCTTGCTTATCCGACAGTGCGTATCGTCGGGCTAACAGGCTAATTTATAACACATCGTCAAAATGTCATACCCCGTAGATGTTGGAAGAGCAGTGCTTTTATGTCTCGACTCGCATCATCTTGTCGATTGTAAATTCGACTTTAAATGTTTGTTAGAAATAATGGAATAATGGATATTTATTTCTCTAGTTTTTATACGTCGGCGATATCGCGATCGTGTGATACTAGGAATGCAGGCATGTTTTTCAAGTAGTTTCTGCATTTTCTTTTAGCGTTTTACCGAGCGAAGATACCTTTATTAGTACATCGATTAGAGCTGATGCTTGTGAATTAACTAGGAAGTCCTAAGGAGATTTAATTATGTTGTCCCCGCTCCCTCCTTTTTCAAATCATTTATTAACATGTCCTGTCGTGTGAATATTGTCGGTAAATTGAAAATTTTCTCTCTCTTTCTCTTCAAATATCGTTAAATATCTTAGCATCCTTTTTCAAATTAATATATATAAAGCCAGATCTTTTAAATATATCTTTTAAATATCCTCGATAAAGATATTTTATGGTTAATGAATTCAACGTAAAGAATTTTTGCAGATGTTAAAAATCTCAGAAATGTTTTATTAACATATGTTAATAAAATATATTATATGTTTATAATCTTAATATATCGTAAATATTATTTTTCACTGAATCTTTTTGGAATTTAGGATTTTACTTATAATTTTATGTACTGAATTATAATTTGATATATATATATATAATTGTAAATCATCTTCTACATGTGTACAGTATGCATCTTTCTTTGTCATATTGAAAGAAATTTTATCACGACCGAGGAACAAATCAATCAATATAATAACCACTTAATTACATATCACTTAATCAACGTATGTAATTCTTACTTTCTACTGCGAGAAAATAACATGACCACCTAAACACCCCATATCTCTTTAATAACTCGTGAAGAAGCATTCTACTGAGCGAGCTCTAAAGTCGAAGAAGCGCCTTTCGCATCCTAGAAAATAGAATCAACCGCGATGCCGATTTTCCAATTAACAGTCGCCTCTCAACTTTGTAACGAGTGTGGTCGGACATTCGCAAAGGAGACGTTGCATCAATCTCCCGCTAAACATCTTTCGACTTTCTAATCGCGTAGGTATCATTCGTCGACAGTTGACCTCGGCCGTGTTACCACAGGCAACCCGCGGTGAAACTTCCTGTCGCGTTATCCTCGGTGATGCTCGTATATTCCGTTAGAACACCGAAAGATACTGTCGAAACATGCCAGCAGCGGCTGTTTCCACTTTCCCGAAGAGGCAACCTTCCCCGAACATTATCGCGAACTTTGACGCCGCGATGAAGAAAGCACATTGATTCACGAACGATTTCTCCGCTATCACATGTGTAAATTGTTTTTCTCCCGAGAAAACGTCAGTGCAGTCGTGCATGAAATATTGCCAGTGCCACGTTTTTGCGTTTAGCACCGAAAACGTCCTTTTTTTATTTAAATCAGCGAACGCAATTCGATAAAATTAATATTGAATTTTATTATTATTTTGGAATAAAATTATATTAACGTTTTATTAACGACGATTCTTTTTATTATTACGCTATTTCTTTATGCATTTCAAGTTTGTAAGATTGTAACTGGTTCACATCGACTTATTCGCGCTAAATTCGCCGCGTTCAGTAATAAATTGCTATTTTTCGACAACGGTGGATGTCTCGAATACCGCGTTCCAAATGGTGTTAAAAAAAAAAAAAAAAAAAAAAAAAAAAAAAAAAAAAAAAAAAAAAAGTCAATGGGTACCACGTCGCGTGATTGTACTACATACTCCCTTTTCCGCCTGACCCTCTAATTGGGCGACGACGTTCGTGTAGCGTCGCGCTTTGTTAAAAAAAGAAAAGAAAAGAAAAGAAATAGAAGTCCATGCGTACTGCAAGTTAAATCGCCTAATAGCCGGAGAAGCCTTCTTTCGCTTCATTAGGCTACGCAAACAATGTTCTGGTACTGCGTGCTTTTCACCGCAGCAAGAACAACCGTCGGGAAAGACTGGAACGTTTCGTTGGCACCCCGTGGAGAATCCTCTCCCACGGGACTCTCCGTATCACCCGGCAGTTCCTTCTGGCGAATCCAGCTCGATTAGCTTCTTATTGCGTATCGTGACGACTATCGCGTGGAATTTCAGCCCGTTGTCGGGCAGGAAGTATGTGAGTCTCGCGGCTGATAAAAAGTTGTCGTCGTCAGGGAAAGAAACGAGGTACCACGCGGGACTCTGACGAGGAAGATGAGGGGAGGGGAAGTGTAAGAGGCCCCAAGAGAGGACGAAGAGGGCATAAAGAAGGACGAGGAGAATGTCGCGTACGATGTCCCTTCAGCAGCGTCCCGAGACTTGCAGCCGCGTTTGAGATCACGTTCGTCTCTCCCTTTCCCTCCCCGTAAAATCCGTCGAGGCTCGCGTCTCTACCGACGTCTCTTCCCCGTCTCACCCACTCCACACGCTCGCCCGGCCGTCTCTACTCATCTTCCTCGTGGTTTCTTTACCAAGATGTTTCACGTCGTCTGTGCCAAGAGACCGGCGATTCCATTGTCTCGTCGTTGATGTACGCGGGAAAAGCGATCGCGATACCAACGGCGGAACGAATGATTAAAATTCTGCGATCAGCCGGGAGTTCAATGCATGATTGTTGAAGTCTCTGGTGTTCCATACACATTACAGCTCATGACACGAATTACTGTCTCACGTTTGATTCATCGATAAGAAACGCATGACTTGCTTAAGCAAAGTTCTATCGCACGTGCGTTTCAATGGAATATTTGTTTGATAGTATTCGTCCGAAAGAGAATAAAATTCGAAGAACGAAAAATTTCTAAATTTTCAATGTTTTACATGTTTATTATTATTCATATGTCTACAATTTTATATATATATATGTAACGCTTCAATGTTAAATTATAGCTCATGTCATATAGATCAAGCTGTAATCCATAACAAAAAAGTA
The DNA here is from genome assembly GCF_003651465.1 of Formica exsecta. Taxonomy (NCBI): domain Eukaryota; kingdom Metazoa; phylum Arthropoda; class Insecta; order Hymenoptera; family Formicidae; genus Formica; species Formica exsecta. The sequence continues at coordinate 137,906 of NW_021848701.1, forward strand.
GGGTTTTGCATGCAATGTATATATATATATATATAGCGGATAATAACGTTTAGAACTTACACTTATAAATGACATCTTTAAATCTATAGGACAAGTGCATAATGTTATGAGCACGATGCATTGCTGCACGTGACATTGTGCCTTTACTTTGAATTTAGCAATCGTCGTGCACGAGGTGGGAATGACTCGAAACAAGTTATTCTGATATAACTCGTCTACAAAGAGCTGCCTCCATTAATATTGTATATTAACTATCGTTCATGTAAGTTTTTTTTTTGGGCTAAATGAATGTACCGTTTCCCGTAAATGTAGGTATTCTATATATATATATATATATATATATATATTCGAAAGAACGCGACATCACAATTTCATCATCATTAAATAAATCTGATTGCCTTGACAGATTAATTTCGCAAAATCAGATAATGGTTAAATTATTTTCCACATGGAATTTATTTATTACTAAGACGCTTTATCGCGTGTGTTTTTATAGATGCCAGATATTAATAAGTAAAAATATCAATTTTTGCGATAACTGTAAACAGATAAATCATATAAATTCGCTAAAATTGAAAATTAAATTGTGAAAGCGCGCCTTCAATTCTATCGCATCTAACAAAACAAAAATGAAATGAGGAAATGATGATCAGCCTTTATGAAAGTTCCGCATAGCGTATCGATAGAGTACTTGTAAAATTAGCCGCGGGCATTGATGTATCTCGCGCAGAATCTTTCATGCGAGGGAATGCCAGTGTCAAGGAACAATAAGGGGTTACACAGTCCTAGTAATATAAAGCGGTGGCGTATGGTGTCGGTACGAGACGCTGATCCGGAAATAACCGTGGCCATAAATGCAAGCCGGACGCGTACTATACGTGGAAGAACGAACGAAGGGAACGGCGAGTAGAGAACGGATGGTTAGCGATGGTTAAAAGCGCTGCAGGTGACTCCCTTTGCCGCCGTTCCTCAAACGATCATAATGGCCAGTTTTACGGTCTAACTTCTCCCACTTGAAACACCGACGCAAATTAATTCCTTGTGAACTTGGTTTTTACCGTGAATTTGAAAAATTGTCTCCCGAATCTTTTATTTGCCGCTCTCTATTTATGCTACACGAAATCAATCTAATTACTAATTTAATGTATATATGTAATTATTTCCGATATAAATAGCACACATATTAAAATTATCATAAATAAATCTGGTCTCAAGAAAATTGCATCATTAAAAGTATTTTTAAAGTTCGAGGCGAATGAGAGAAAAAAAAAGTATGAAAAAGTGCAGTCAATTTTTTTGTCTATTAAATGCAATCTTCCAAAGGAATATCGATATATAGTTTATTCTGACATTAATGTTCGATTTGAATGTTGTCGCGAGAATATTCTATATGAATTATTATCAATATTTCAATGATTTGACAGAGATATCATAAGAAGCATGATATTCCAACCAGCTTGGAAAAAATCATTCTGTCGCGTTAAATTATACATATATTAAACAATGCAAACAGTAAATCATACACAATGATCTTCCCGCAGCATGAAGAGATTATGAGATATGTCTATGGGACTTTTGAGAGAGACGTAATAAGCAGGTAAAACCGTTATTGTGGTTGGCAATAAATTTTGCATATTCTCACTCGTCAGCAAGACGATTTAAAGAATTACGTAATGCGTGACGTGTTGGATGCATATTGTACCGCAAATGGATCAGAAGAAATAAAGAATAAATTACAGCGATATAATAGTTTTCTTCGCCTCGAATTTTAAAAATATCCTTAATGATGCAATTTTCTTGAGACTAGATCCAATTATGATAATTTTAATTGTGTGTGCTATTTATATCAAAAGTATGTTGCATATACACATTAAGTTAGTAATTACATTAATTTCGTGGATGAGTGCCGTCGAAATAGTTTAGTGTGGCTTATATTTTAAACACATCGCGCGAAAGAGAAACAACTTACACTTGTAAAAGTATAAGGAAGTCACTTTCATCATGGACAATGTTCGTGGGATAGACGACGATTTTTTTAAACGAGCCGCACGCGTTTATTACCGCTATTAAAAATTTAATTAAAACAGAGCAGTATTTATGAGTTCTCGTAAACTTTGGCTTGAAAGGCATCGAACCGTTTGTATAAAGCAAGAAGTAGTGCAAAAAGAGAGAAATAAAATCGCGTTGTTATGCCTGGCAAGGAGTGCACGTTACCAAACGGGCTTCAAAGCGTATGAATTGTTCCTAACAGCTGTCGATGCAACTGTGTACGGCATTATTGTATTTTATGACGATGTCCATTACTTTAATCGATTGTTGGCAGGAGAGAATAAACGCTGACGCGATTGTAAATTGTGGTCCCATGAATATTACGAGTCTAATATTACTCGCATATATGCAACAATCGTGACAATGTCGTAATGATCATTCTGTTATACGTGTAAGTATACTATCGCAATTATGTTTCTCTATAAATCGATGGGCTTGAATCAAATATTCCAGCTGTGTCAAAGATGTAATGCAGCCATAATTTCTCTTGAGAATAAATGAACGAATGCGTTATGGCATATAATTACACAGCTATACTCAAATTACATCGTGATTACACGTCAATGAAATTCTAATTTATCATCATTAGAAGCGCGCGCGTCCTTCATATATAATATATAATGTAATCATATTTCTTTAGTTAATTTTTCTTTTGCTTTTTCTTAAAATTTTAAATTTTAACTAGAATTATCAACAAGATTTTAGAGATATCAATAAATATAGCAAAAATCTTCTAATTTTACGAACAGATAAATCAGATCACGAACTTGCCATAGCAAACACCGTTGACAGCGTAGCAAGACAAGCAGGGCCACAAGATCCCACATTAAATCTCCGTAGCAATCCTTCGTTAAAAAAGTTTCCAACCATTTTCGGACGTTGAACAGACTCGATGACGTTACCATTTAGGGCGGGGGGGAGAGCGTCAACGAATGCGAAACGAATCTTTCAGCGACTTTCCCTCCGTCTTCGCGATTTATACGGAATTGCGTGTGGAAATTTTTATTTATGCAACTAGAATTATCACAACTTATTACAATTTTAGGAATTAATTATTACTATAATAACTATAATTTTCAAGCTGTAGCCGAGTTTTCCGATGTAAAACCAATAAACTGTTAAGAGAGAATAAATTAAAGATAGAATTGCATAAAAACATAAATTGTTCTTACAACACGAGATCATTTACAGAAGATTGTTGAAAAATTGTCAAAGAGAAACTGTAAAAAGTATAATGCACGAAGCTGTGTGTCAATGAAAGCGTACATCATGGTATCAATGCGTCGATCTCGTAATATTAAAATATGCGCAGACACGGTGGGCAGAGACCAGCCACGATACCATCTACGGTATAGCTCAGGCGTTAGCTCGTGAAGTGGCTTCCGAACCTTTCTTCATCTACCATTCGACCTCTGTATCATGTTTCTTCGTGCATTCATGATCCAGATTGGGTCATAGAAATGGTAATTTCGAATTACGTGTGTCGTATATCAAATACGCTCTAACAGTTTTAACTTCATAGCTTGCATTTATTAATTTTCACCAAAGCATTCCTCGATCTCGATTTTTCTCTATTTTCGTTATTAATCTTCTATCATAATATATATTTCATAAATATATTAGAGATCTCAATCGTATATGTGTGTAAAGCAGATTACGCTATGCAAATAGATTTAAAATGAATTACTTCTTCGTAGAATAGATGAGGAAAGTATGAGCGAAAAATAGAGACGATAAATAGATAGATGTATTAGATTCTAATAGATTTCCTTCTCCTTCTGAAAATTAAAGAATAAAATTCGTCTGTTACCGAATTGCGATAAATATTGAGAAATTATGAAGAAAATCAAAATGCTCGTTTGATAAATTAAAATTTGTATAAATTATTTAGCGCAGTCGTTTATTTATTTATTTTTTTTTTTTTTGTATTTTTTTGACAAAGATTCCTCGACATTCGTCGTGCGTTCTCATATAGACCCCGTAAAGATTTTCAAATGGCAAAGTCGCGTCGACAACAAGGCAACATGCTCTTCGACTTCACCCTCCGGAATTGTCTTTCCTTTTAGCGGTATGAACTTTTTACAAGATCGTCACCGAGATGCAAGGTACCGCACGTCTCAGCCTAGTTTGGACACGCTAACCTTGTCGCATATAAATTTCGCTCGCTCCATCGTTGTCTTTTCCACGTCGTTTCGCCTCTTTCTTCATTTAGCGTTTTTTTATCTCGCGTTCCACCTTTCAACAAGTAATTTAGTATTAAATCATATGATTTAATTAGACAATAATTTAATACTAAATTACTAGGCGATTCCTCAACTTCATTAATTTTATTATTCTTATTATAGATTTATTATGTCAAATATATTTCTCTTCTTCAAAAAGCGTCGGTAGCGAGTACTCTTTAATAACAGTTAACCGTTATTTAAATTCTAAAAGCTAGGCGATGTATATATATGAGAGAGATATATCTCCTTTTTATTTCTATTATGAATTCAATACTAGATTTCTCCGAGATAATCATCCTCGATTAGGTAATCGAGTTTTGCATTATTCATCTCGCACATAATATTATATCATATGTAGGCTGTTAAAAGAACGCTTCAAGTACTATTTTAATCGTGCCTTAATCCAAGTGAATTGTAATGAATCATCACGGCTCTCCGAACTATTGCGGAGATTCATAGCGGGCAAACATTTCGAGGAGCTTCGACAAGGCGCGACGGCGAAATAACAGTAATTTTATATACCTACGTACTCTGTCAACTACGGTGACATCGCGTAACGCATGATTAACGCCGACAACGGTTACGTCGCGATGCCATTACCAGCAGACAAATTGAGTTTAATATCGCGACTTGGGCGTTACAGCCTTGGAGACTACTGGACGATATTAGAACCAGCCGAGTACTGACCAGGTCGTATCTATTAAGTCTATCAGTCTAGGACAGACAATTTCAGAATATTTTAAAGTAATCATATCAGGATACAATCATTGCCAACATATAGGAGTGCTGTAAAAATGATGGATATTGCGATGTGAAATTTTCTCCGAGATTAATCCTTTTATTAAGATGATGTAATCGCAACTAATCAACGAATTAATCTATTAGATGTGTATATTTAATAAATGTCGAAATTCGCACAATATTATATAAAAATATTATTGGTCAAATATTGTAACAATAATATATCGATTAAAAACAAATCTATAAAAAATTATAGATTAATATTATTATAAAATATAAATTTGACTTAATAATCAAAGAATATATATACTGTAATTTTATTGTTGATAACGTTTAAAAATTGCTTGTAGAATGCAAATAAGACATTTGTCTTTGGAATTAAGGGCGATGTAGATTATCTCCATCCGATCAATCAGCCATCTGCTGTGGAATATTTACCAAAGAACAGTAAGTATGTGCGCGCGTTACTTTGTTTTTTCATAAATATTTTTCTCTTCTTAACTAAAAATATTTTTTGCACACAATATCTTTTACTTATCTTTACAGAAGCGACGAAGCTGTCGCATTTCACGAATTGGAGCGAATGGTCGGTATGCGATCGGCATTGTACACAAAATCGCGTCAGGAGGTGCCGAACGAAAAAAGATTGCGGATCAACTGTACTTAGGGTAAAAATATATGAATGTATTTATGACATATCACGAGTGATCTTTCAAAGATCGAGACACATTATATGATAAAATATATTCTCTTATAATACACATATATACGTGTATTCATTCATATTGAATTTGCAATGACATAAAAATAAATTCGTTTATATGTAGTTATGGAAAAATATTTTGTTGTCATATATCGTATTATCTTATAATATAAATCAATACTATTGGCTTGTCATAATATAATAGGAAGAACGCGGTTGTCAACATAAGAGAGAAGGTCGTCGAAGACGATGCAAGCAACGCCAACGCCGAAGACACCGACGAAGGGATGAAAGATTTCACGTGGTCCAGGTGAGTCGCTCTTTTCCTCGATACAAATCGCTTTCGATTTTTAGTTAATAATGTATATATGCTCTCTCGGCAGGTACCTAAAGAAGCAGAGCCTAGGCATGGAAATCGAAGAGGTAAGGATATTAAAGAACACTCCGGAGGACATTACGGGAAATGGAGCAAATGGTCGCCTTGCACGAGGCTGTGCACTACGCAACGTCATAGGTATACTATATAAAATTTATACAATTATATAACTAATGTCAATGAATATATACTCATTCGATACTGATTAGATGGTGCAGAAAACCTGGCATCTGCGGACGCGATGTGATACGAGAGAGCGCCTACTGTTACGTCGAAGGTAGCTTTTGCCAAAGATGGATCCATCGAAAGATTCGTGGTAGTCACGAAGAAGATGGCGAAAGTAAATACCTTGAACAGCACATTAATAAGAGAGTATTATGTAATATGAATAATTAATTTTGCTTCTATTTTCTAGACTTGGTGTTGGATGAGTTCGAACTCAATCCCAACACCGTCGATAGTTTCGCTCCGGAGAAGAATTCAAATACTTGGAAGTGTGGAGTGGCGAATTCTCATAAAAGTGCTAGATTATCATACTTTATGCGAATTATCGGCGGCCGTCCAACTACACCTGGAAGTTGGCCGTGGCAAGTGGCTGTGTTAAATCGATTTCGAGTACGTTATGTAATGGCGACATAAATCTTACATTTTTGCTAAATCGACAGCTGTAGAGAAATAAAGTTAAAATTAATATTAGAATAGCACAGAAATCTAAAAAATTATAAATTATGCTAAAATAGACTTTATGTTGTTTAAATCAAAATTAATTGCCTTTACTTTTCCAGGAAGCTTTCTGCGGCGGAACATTAGTATCCCCACAATGGGTATTGACGGCCGCGCATTGCATTAGGAAACGTCTGTACGTTCGCATTGGAGAGCACGATTTAACGGTGAAAGAAGGCACGGAATTAGAGCTCAGGGTACGAATCGCGATCGAAGAGCTCAATAGAAATAATTTTATGGTCCATTGTGATTAATTTTATGACTGCGTAGGTGGATTCGGTGACCATCCATCCGGAATACGACGCCGATACTGTTGATAACGACGTGGCTCTACTTCGTTTACCAGTTATCTTGACCCCATCTCCCTCGAGAGGTATCGCATGTTTGCCTGCGTCGAAGCAGCCTTTACCTACGAACCAGTTGTGCACTATTATCGGCTGGGGCAAGTCCAGCGTGACGGATGATTTTGGAACGGATGTGCTGCATGAAGTCAGAGTACGCGATTTCATAATGCCAGATATTAATTAAAAAAAATAATAATGATTTAATTGTTTGATAATGTAATGATAAGGATATCGCAATTACATGTAATTTGATAAATAATATAAATGTCAAGTTTGATTTTAGGTTCCAATAGTGTCACCCGAAACTTGCCGAGAAGTTTACATAGATTATAGAATCACAGACAATATGTTCTGTGCCGGTTATCGCCGCGGAAAAATGGATTCTTGTGCGGGCGACAGCGGAGGCCCTTTACTTTGCAGGGATCCTCGAAAGCCCGATCATCCGTGGACAATATTTGGTATTACTAGTTTCGGCGAAGGTTGCGGCAAACGCGGTAAATTCGGTATATACGCGAGACTATCTAATTATGTGCGTTGGATTACAAAAGTGATAAAACAGGCGGATGAATGAATACACTTATTGTTAAAAGATATGCCTAAATTATAATTGTATAATTAGTATTCACACGTGAACGAGGATAAAGATAGAAAATATGATAAGGCAATCAGATTACAAATTTCAAGTTATATCTCGATTTATCGAGATGGCAAAAAGTGCAAAACTGCATTTGAAAAGATTAAATATAAAGCTAATTATGCTGCACTCTGTGATTACATCACAATTCACATTTTCTGTAAAAATATGTTTGTATCTTTTTATATAAGGAGTTACGGAATGAAGTATAATTTTTACAGAAATTAACGCAGTTGATTATATCTATAGTTTTCTTTATTTATCCGTTACTTACCTTTAAACCAAATATCTATCAGTAATTATATATAACTAAATATAATTAATATTGTTGGAAATTCGAAAGCAAAGAAATGTTTACATAATTTTTATTTCTTGTATTATGTTCATACAATTCTAATCCATCCTCTTTCAATCGACGAGGTCGGTAGAGATGAAAAATGTAATATAAAAATTGAAAACACTGTGCGATTTGTTTCCTTTCAAGCTGTAGGTGAATAAAATATAAAGAACGATGAAGAGAATAAAAAAATAATCAAAGAACATTTCAATCGATAGTAAAATTCTGTATACATTATTATATAGCCTAACATAGTGGTGCCATCTTCTGCAATCTCTGAAGCGTAGAAGAGTATTGCATATGTTTCGTTTTTTAAACATACGAAGCCATGAACGCAGAGAATCGCACATTACATTGTGATAATAAAAAGCAAAATACGATCTTACTAGTATCAATGTAATATTATAATATCATTAAGCATATCAGTGAATTTAACAAATAAGATTAATTAAATTTACATTTTGAAAAGTCCATCTCGGGATGTTGTTGCATGAATCTGTAAAAATTTAACAAATTATTTAAAATATTAATATTGATATATAATACAATTTATATATGCGCGTGCGGCAGAAATGTCGACGAGATATGTTGTCTTACTTTTTGATAACATCCTGTTTCTTTTGCTCATCGGATGTTGGAAGTCCTAACTCCTTTTGCCTCTGATCATACATCATTTTTTCTACGAGGCCTCGTGTCTCTCCATCGAGGTCAGAAAGTTTACTAGGTTCGGGATTTACTTTCTTTGTGCTGATTTCTGGCTCGCTCGTTATTACATGAGACCACCATTGCATCTTATTCACCTACATACGGTAAATGTCGGTTTTATTATTGATTAGAGAAAATATTGTAATCTATTATATCATATTACAATGTATATTTATAGTTATATCACCGTTAATAATGTTTTGTTTTTATCTAAACGATCTTAAAGATTTTACTTTATAACCTTGATATTTTGCATTCTTTAATCGATAATTATATCCAATTGCTTTGATTTGACAGTATCGCAAATTATTATAATGTAATTATTATAATATTTTTAATTTCATGAAACATATAAAATTTTGAAGGTTGTGGCAAATAAAATCACAAACGATTAATACAATAATCGTGAAATAATTAATTAGTGCTTCATTAAATATTGTATTTTGCATGTCCAAAACATGTTCATTGGATTCATTGTCGATCAGTCATACGTATCTTAAATCTCGACGCACGCATATATCTGCGATCGAACGATCCTAGAACTATCGGAATTACGGTTCCGGCAAGGCCGAAGAGCGGCGAGGTCGCGAAAAAGCATATTACTAATGCGAGGGCGCAGACTCCGCCACATGTGTATGCGTCCACGACTCACCTTTTCCAGATTAATCAACAACACTTTCCCGTCCTCGATTACCCAAGTAGATTCCTCGAGTTTGACCTCGTGCGGGAAATCCCCGGCAAGAATTGGCGGATGGCCCTTAAGTCCGCAGCTTAACTGTTTTTTCGTGATCGTTACAATCACGTCCCTTGGCCTGACCGAGAAATTTACCTTTAGTGGCACTTTAAGCTGTAATATAAAAATCGCAACATATGTTTACTCGTTTGCTCGAGCGAATATTATTCATAAGTGGCGGCTAAAAAATTCGCTTGAAAAAAGATCTCGTCGGGAATTTATCCGTTATATTATATACGAAGAATATAAATAAATGATATACATTTATATATTCTTTTTATTTTTATAATCCGTTTCATCGCGCGTCTCCCCCATCAATTTATTTCAATAATTTTAATATAATGATATGCAAAAACTATAAACTCCCATGGATAATTGGTACGCCCAAGTAGAAAGATACAATGGATAGAATGATCGATTGAGAGCGGGACTCGTTCTCAATGTGTTCTGCACGAACGCGTTTATATCCTTTTACGATTACGATCTCGTTGCAGATCATTGTGATCCGGATCACAATGATCTGCATGACCTCGGACTTGGATTTTGGAAATGAAAAATCGCAATGACTTCAGAAGAGGACCTTGAACGTTCGGAAAGTTCGTGGGAGCATTCGAATCTTCCAACCGTGAACTGGAAGATGAAAGATGCATTGTAATGCTCGACAAAGCGAAATGGCAAAGGTTTGACATTCCTGCCAAATATATATTCGTACGATATACTTCGTTAACTACAAAGAGTGCTCGCTTTAATTGATAGAAGGCGGACCAGATCTTGACTTTGGATCATTGCCAGTTCGAAAGGGTCAAGAGTAGATCGAGCACGAACGTTTGCTTTTTGTTCGAAATTAAAGTGTTGAATGATCAAGTCATCCATTTGTGTGATCTTCTGAATCGTCATCAAAATTATAAAAATCATGATAATAGTCAGTAATTTTTTATTTGTTAAAACTGCATAACATACGTAAAGTTGTATTAAAAATGTATTACGATCTTGAATTTCTAATTCTATATTAAATTTTCATGGACAATCGTATATCTATTTAAACCGAGAGCCTTCGTCTCGATAAGAATTATGAAGCAATTATTGAGCAGCAAAATTCATTAACATATTCTTATATTACTGTGACAAAGTAACTTGTATCCCGCACATCTCTATATTTCAATTCCAATTTATGATAAATATGCAATTTAAACATTTCCTGAGTATTATGCATGCAAATTCCGTTTCATTATTGTAGACTTTATCTCGTATTTTTCCGGTTACTATGCTTCAAATAACAGATAAGATTTTATATATACATTTATGTAATTCTCACGCTACGTGGCAAACTGACGCGTTTAAACTATTGTGACATTCTTACAGACATTTACTTTGTAACTTATTGTGATATTTTTCACTGTGTTTCGGTTCCCATAAAGGTAACAAAATAGCAGCTCATGAAGCATCGTGTTACGGAGATCGTCATCATTATCTCGCAATCGTTTGTTCTTAGATTTCTAGAATGACAAACAACGACGAGAGACGACGACGATAGTGGTGATAGAGTCGGGTGCATCGGTGCGTGGAAACGGATCATGGCTACCGACTTTGCGCCCGACGTTAACAAAGTAGAATATCATTATAAAAGCGGCAACGAGAAGGCGAGGAAGAAGACGGTCGTAAGGCTGTTCATTTTGCCGAGGTCTAGCCTAAGTAGACTGTGACGCATATGCTTTAACAATTTTCGAGACATTCGCGAAATGCCTGTTACAAAGTCAATTCATATCATAAATAAGAATTTTGACCATTCATTATCTGTTTTTTGCAATTACAATGATGTTGCATTTTTCTAGGCCATTATTTGGTAATGTCGTTCTCAAGTAATATTATTTTCTTATTTATTCTACGTATTGCCTATACTATTACGTTCGAACTTTGATCAATCTTGTTGTCAAAGCACATATGCTATATAAACATGCATTAGTTTTTCTACTTTAGAAAATAGCATTCAGAGATCAGAGATTCTTATGTATACATTACAATTGGCAATCACAGCTGTATTGATACAGCTTGTCATCAGAATTTTCCGCGAGTATAAAGAATTATTTTTAATTCGTCGCGTGTGCATACTAGAAATAATAGAAAGATTAAAGACATATTTTATATTCAATTAAAATTGCTTTTCAAATTTTTCACATATATAAGTATATTTGCTTCTTATATTGTTTTATTTCAGAAGCTTGAAAATAATTGGTAAATATTGATAATATTCATATTGATAATATATTTTTTTAATAATTACATTATTTATTTTTATCTTAAGTTTAACCGCAATTGCTGGCACTTTTATTTATTAATAATTAAATTTAAATTTCTATTAATATTTATATATTCAAAATATGTTCAATAATTTACAATTAATGATATCAAAAATTTTACAATACATTAGTAATTTTCTATACTATTGAGAATAAAAGATTATATATTTAAAAAAATTCACAGAATATGATATAATATTGTTAACTTCATTCTTTTGGCTCACATAATTCATTGCTATTCCTACCCGTTTAACCTGGTACCCGCATAACGTGTCGTATTGATGTCGTCCGTGACTGCTAGACTTGCGAAACATTCCTTTTTACCATTATGTAGTCGCACCGAGATCGCATAAATACATGTAAAGTTTTTTCATATGTACGTAGATATGTGTGCCTTTAGTTCGGCGTACGTGATTACGTATGAGATACCAATAACAACGATGAAGATAATGAACAGCATCTTTGACAGTTCGCAACAAGAATGCAATTAGAAATGGAAATATAGCTACTTGATTGTTAGCTTTACGAAGAAATGTACGAGACATATTATACATATTCATACTGTTGCTTCGATATGAGAATAGAGTAAATCTTTACAGAAACCACGAGAAAAAAACCGATGATTGCATCTCTAATATCCTTGAATTTAAAAGACATAACTGTATCTTGCTAATTGGTTCTTCAAAACCATAACTAATAAATTTATTTGTCTGACTCATTAATAATGTTATCGATATAATAACAATCGCTGTAATTTATTTAATAGTTTACGGTATTACATCAGCTTTTTGGGCGAATTAATGATATGTACAAATAGTACTAGTCAAATTTTGGAAGTTCCCATTGTTTTATATCATTTTATGCAATTATAAATGACGTATCCGCTCTAAAAATGGCGTGTTGACCATTCATAACAAAGATATTGTCAAGATGAAGAATTATAATAAAGCCTTCGTCATAATAAAGAAATAATTGCCTGTGTGACTTCTGAAAATTTTGTGTCAGAATATACGAGAGATCTGTTTGCTATTTATAAATATGTTTTCATAATTAATAAGCATACGTGCATGCATTTTTGATCGAATTCCATGGAACTTTATTCTTTTATGTGCATAATTAACAATTTAAAAATGATACATCGGCATTAAAAAATGACACGTCACTCGTTCATTATGATTTCATAGCAGATACCGTAAACTTCCTGTTTGGAATTTAATTATTAAATAAATAATACGTAATAAAATTATAAAATCCATCTTACAGTTATATATTCAATATAGCTTAGAATTTATCATCTTTTTATCATTCGTAAATATTATACAAACGTTTATACTTATACAAAGTCACGTGTATTCCGGTAGATTTTATTTCGTGTATATTCGCGAATTATTTCGATGCTTTCGACATTTGTAAATGACACATAGACGCTAAAAATGATATAAATATTGCACTTAATACAAGTTCATAGGCTCGACGTGATGAAGCTCTGTCAGAGACCTCGGCAGTCGGCTTGTTGTCACGACCGGACGAACGTGACACCAAAGGCTGCTATAACTGCGCGTCATCTCGCTCGCGGATAACCGATTTATTTGGCACTTCGGCGGAATCCTTGATACTAAAAGATCGCGTACGTTTACCAGGCCTCGCTCTTGCGTAACCGAATAGTTTGTTCATTACTCACGATGTTGAATAACGCGCCTCTTTTCGAGGCGGAGGGGATCTCGCGACGAGATCGAAATTTATAATCGCAACTCTTGCCGATTCGACATCGCACGGTATATTAACGGATAAATGAAATTTTTCTATTCGCCTAGAAGCACAGTAGATAACAAAAAACCGTCATCAGTTTAGCGATACAACGATAGAGACTCGACAAATATGGTATTTCTTCAAGACACCAAGGACGTCGCGAAATGTAAACGAAAAATAGCTTATGCACAAAGGTTGATATATTACTTTAATAATTATAGAAGCTATTTTAGTAAACATTAGTGTAAACGTTGCAGCAATAAGATAAAAAATATTTGTGACCTAAAATTGCTATTATATTTGTTTCAGTTGGACACCTGAATGTGAAAAATTAGTATCTCGATGTTAAATTTCTACAAATCTTATTAAGATTCTAGTTTCTTTATGAAGAATTCAAAGAGAGAGTTTTATTGATGTAGATAAGAAAAGTTGCATTGCTCGATTATATAACGCTTCTAAAATTATTATATATTTATAAAACAGGATCAACTACAAAGACTAAATAGCTCTGAAGAATTTAAATATTTAATTTTTTTTTTGTAAGTAATAAAATTTTTGAAAAGAAAAAAATAATGTAAAACAAAATCAAAAGATAGCTTTGAAATCAAAGAGTTCTAATAATGAATTATAATTTCTTTACATATATGTATAGGAATTTTCCCCTTATACAGTTCTTGAAAAATTCTTTTTAAATAAAGCACTAAAATAAGATCTTTAAAAAATTGGAGATTATAATTATTATAGAGACATTAATGTTAGATTTTTTAAAGATAAATTTTAGTAAAATTGTTTAAAAAAAAACAAAGAATCAATTAGCTGCAGTGCCAAAGAACATTACACAGAGAGGACATATTTTCGCATTGATTAGACATCAAGGTTGATTTGCAATTGCCACATTTTAAAATTCATATCATAGTTGCATATTAGAAGGTAGATAATGTTAGATATATGTCGAAGAAATATTCCGGAAGGATGTTGAAAAGTAACTAAAAAAATTGCTATTATTTCGAGCAATATAATTTGCAAAAAGGTGGAATATTTAAAAAATATGATAATAAGAACAATAGAGAATAATCTGTATACAGACAACCATTTGTATTCATGGATTCCATTTGTAGCTTTAATGCGAATATCGATGGGTTCGCAAATACTCATTCTAGGGTCAAGTGAACGAGCAAAGTGAATTAACAACATGTATATCTTGTGATTAATTCTATTTCCAATTAATATTCATGGACATTATGAAGGATATTTCACCTAACAAAAATGATACAATAGAAAATGAATAAATATTGTATTTGAATGTACTTTGATGTTAAATCGCTCTTAATGGTTTTATACAGCATATCATATCAATTACTATCAAATTGTGAAAATATTTCATCATTTTTTTTTTCAGTATTTCTTTTCGATTTTTACAAAAAGATTTTCTGTCATACTGTTATAATAATAATGGATTCTGAAAATAATATATATCGACAATGATTGATGTAAAATAATTTTTACATCATGTTAACGCCACAAAATCTGGTTTTTAAATCAGCAATTATCCATACAAGCGTCATTTCGCGTTTTTCATAATCAGTTATATCTTGTTGCGGCAGAAGATATAATTATCCCGTGACAGTTATTTAATACCCGTTTTTACAAAACCACATATAGTTAGCGCTAATCGCTGTTTTAACAATAAGACAAAGCGGTACAGATAAAAAATTAATGTATGGCTTCCGGTAGATGCTGCAGATAAAGTATATTCAAACGATAATAATTCCGATTATAATCAATAACTGTCATTAAATAGTTATGCAGCTATAAATTATATGGATGAGATAATAACATAATATCTTATTTCAAAGACAAAGTGACGTTAGTACGGTACTAAAAGAAGAAGTTACAATTGTTAATAAATAAAAAAGATTTTGGCACGCGATTATCAATTGTAAATCATATACGCAATAGATATAAATCATTCCAATATTATTCCAATATCAGTAATATAATATTTACGACGAACGGAGCCAAGATGTAGCGACCAACGCGATGGAAAAGGTACAAGATCGAGGAGGAGTGAGAAGATCGATGAGCTCCTCTTGTGCGCTCACAGGTGTGGCGAGTGTACAGGTGCATCGTATATTTCTACGAGAACGCATGCACGTGTGCATCGTCTCGTATGCAAGAAGAGACGATCTCGACAGAGGAGATGAGATGAAGATCGTGAAAAGAGAGAGAAGAGAGATGCAAAGCACAGATAAATCAACTCGCGTAAATGCACATCGGGTTCGAGGAGACGATTAGGATTCTCGGCGTGGATTTTCTGCAATTCGCAACAGTCCGTATTAGCGGCCGAGGATAAGAGCGCGATATGTGTTAATATGCATGAAAATGCGGCGCGTAATTTATATACGTATGAACAGATGTTGCACAAAGAAGCGAGGTAGTTGCCGAGATTAAATCGAAGCCAGTCGTCGCGATAATAAGCGCCGACAATGAATGTGCGCTTCCCGATGCAAAAATTGGTACCGTACGTCAGGAGCATTAAGGTAAAAATTGTTACAGCCGGTAGATGCCAGAATTCAGGTCGCGACGAGAAGCAAACCGAAGAGGAGGGAGAGGCCCCGTAGGTAAATATTTCTTCACGCCACAATCTGGAATCGAGCTAATGTAGGTCGCGTGTTATTTTACTTTAATCGTCAATATATCTTAATAAGCAAGCGGATGTAACGTGTGGTTTAGGCGAAATCGTGAAAAGTAAAGCATTATTAAGAATATTCGTTGAAATTAAATTGTAAATATATATTCGTACGATATAACAATTATATATATATTAGGTCTACCGGAAAGTTCTGTCCGTTTTTGGAATACAACAAAATACAAATTTTTATTACCGTCAATAAACTTTATTAAATAATGTAATTGCCATTATTCGGAGAAGTATTGTCAGCAACTGGATAATTTAAATACAGCAGTCCAAGAAAAGAGGCCGGCGATGTTCAATAGGAAGAACATCATACCGCATCATGATAATGCCAGGCCACATGCTGCTTTGGATACTCGTCAAAAAATTGCAGAACTAGGCTGGAAAATTCTGTCGCATCCACCATATTCCCCGGACTTAGCACCCTCCGACTATCACTTGTTTTTGTCCTTACAAAATTTTTTGAGGGGCAAAAAATTCAAAAATGAAGAAGATATCAAACAAGCACTGGTTCAATTTTTCGCATTAAGCGGTATTATATATATATATATATATATATATATTTAACATATATTGCACTTATTTTCAAATATGTTTTACTTAATACAATTTAAAATCTCGTAAATCACATTGGGAATATTCCGTGACGTATAAAGATTTATTAATAATTAATTAATTAGCCGTACGCTTTCTCGCGACACGCAAATATCAGACCGATATCAAACATCGTTGGTCCGTGAAATGCGCGCTGACCTTTCTTCTTATTTTCTACAGTGATCCTCGATTACCGTTGATTGACGAGGTTCGGCAAATACGAAGTGGGGTTCTTCCGATATTAATCGTTCGCGCGGGGCCTCGTGACGTCGTCGGCGGGGAGAGGCACAGGTGCGTGCAGTTTCGCTACAATGATACTAACATGTCGCCCTCGGTTTTCTCGGCGAAATCAGCCGCGGGCCCGGCAACGATGGTGTGCGCGCCGGCCAAAATTCCAGGGGGCCGTGTAAGACCGGTTCCTCCCGAAAAATTGGCGCCGAGCTGACCACGTTTCGGGTCAAAGAACGGCCTTGCCTCTCGTCCGTCCCTCACTCCCGCGGCCTCTTCACCACCTCCCCTGTCTCATCGCCTTGACTGCTGCTCCTCGCGCTTTTCGCGTCCTCGTGATTCCCCTCCTCACTTTAATTCGCCATCACCGCACCGATGTCAGTGGCATAAACACGCTTTATGTCAGGGAAAAAAAAAAGAAAAAAAAACGGCGCTGAAGATGACGATAATATTCCGTATCTTACGTTTAATGTCATCCTTTTCTCCCCGATAATCGCATGTCGGATGCTTCCTATTCGGCGACGAGATCAAAGATCGGCGATCATTGTTTATCTGTAGATTAGGATATTTTACGACGATTTCTCACGGTTAAATATATCGTTTTAAGCGAAGTCTTTAACGATGAAGCGTTCGCGGAAAGGATCAGACGATTTGTAATAATCATTTTTTCGAACTGTATTTAATAAGCGATATGTTTAACTCGAATTAAAAATTCGACATTTATGTAGATCGCAAGCGATTACTAGTAAAATACGTCATCGTTTAACGATCTCCGCTGCTTCGGCTTCGATTTCATCCTTGACGAAATATGGAGAAACAGGGTAACTTTCCACAGACGTTGCCGTTCTTGACTGCGCGAGCAAATGTTAACTCGAACAGAAGCAACTTGAGTTGCAACAAATCAGTTATATTAGCTATCGAGTAGATAGTACTTTATACGATTGCGAAAAGTAACAAAGGTGAATAAAAGCGCATAAATATATGAATACTATCTCAAAAATCCGAGCATTAATAAAATCGCGCTCTTAGCCTAGTTTGAGAATGTACAAGTGTTGTAATCCCGAGTATAATTTTGCGTGAACGTATCTGATGGCGGATAATTACTGGGTTATTGGCAATTTGTTCGCCATTCGCTTTAGATACGCGATAACTTTATACCGTATTGATTACGCGCGCTTAGTCGTAACTGCCTTAAAGCACGATCACGTGCGATTCGGATAGCAGATGTTCTCTGTCAAACTTTTTACCGATATTTATGCAAGAAATTTGCCTTACGCAACTTGCTCTTGTTCATTATAGTTACTCTGCTCTAGAGATTTTCAAGTACTGTACATGAAGAAGTATCAACAGGACGGAATAAGTGTTGCTACCTTCAACATCTCATAGATGTTGCGAAAGAAGCTCACACGAATAACGCAACGTGACATTAAAACGCGTCATATCGCGTTGATCGGAATACGTTGAGACTTTTAGGATGAAACGAAATAAAGTTTTTCGTCGTTACGCGATAATTACCGGCGCGAGACGGATAATTTCCGGCGATTAAAACGCACCGAGAGAAAATTGGATACCGCTGTTAGACAAACGGTAATCAACGATCGCTCCACTTTCGCGGATTTGCGGCAAATGAGCGTTTTACAAATTGCACGCTGCAGTGTAATGGTCCTTTTCTTTCGGAGAGGCACGCGTACGGTTCACAGGCGCCGCAAATATCATCGTTGCGCTCAAACGCGCCGCTTACGCAATCGCCGAGAAAAGGAGAGACCGAAAGTAGAAAGGGGGGGGGGGAGGGGGGGAGGAAGGCGCGCGCAGAGAGGAAGAGTGTGCCGCGGCCGCCAAAAGTGAAATCGAGAGATTGAAGAGGACCAAGCGGGAGATAGGGTGCTTCGAGATGTTACGGTGAAAAGGGAAAACGAATTTTATCTAATCTCCGGGTATCAGCGATAATCTCTCTGGTCATTTAGCAATTAGCGTTAATCTTGCACTATTATATCTCTTCTTTATTTACTTACGTAATTTATAATGAGGAATAAAATAATGATTTGATTTAACAAACTTGCGAAAGCACTTTTTATAACTAAGTTATCAACTACTCAAATCACTAACATTTATGGTTTTATAAGATTTTAATCTATGAAGAAATATTAAATCTGATCATTTTTTTACATGGCGGGTCATAGTTGGAAAGCAGACTTGTCTTTGTTATATGACGATGTGCTATGAAAGGGTGAAAGAGAATATACGTATTATGGTGATACGCAGAGAAATACAACGGTAGCGTGAATAGGAACGGAGGTTCGCGGGAACGTTCGGTTATCTGCGCTAAGAATCGAGAAGACTGCCTTCTCCGGTGCCTCATTAGAGGACCACCCATGTGCAGAGTCTGGCATAAACTAGACGAAAACTACGCGTGCGATCGCAACCCCGTTAACTATGCTTGCGTAAATTGTGCCGCCGTTGACTATTGTTCTCGAGGCAAGCAAGCGTTCATCGTTAATTTCTTAGATGGATTACAGAGCGCATCTTTTGTCTAATTTCGTTTAAATGTGCTTAATCAGCTTCGCTGATTAGAAAGCGCAGGTATGGGAAGATTATAAAAAATTTACTATGTGATGAATGATAAAAATTATCTGTGAATTATTATCATCGACAGATCGACGTTTCCAGTTATTTCCAGAGATCTTGTATATTGCTTAAATATATTTTAATAATATATTAATGAAGCATTTGGTAACTGTTTCCTTAATGGCTTATTTTATCTTACAAAGATCAGTGTTAATTAAATTCTTTATATACAGATATAATAAAGGAAAAATTCTCATATGTCATAATGCGTTCCGCCTAGACTAAGAAGTCTAGAACGAGAAATACTAAATAAATTGTATAATATCTGTGTTAAGACTAACACATTCTATTATATATGTAATCTTTCCAATTTCATGTGACAAATCGTTAAAATTAATGATAACTATTTCACACTATTTTATTCTCACAGATTTAATCCTTTATCTGCATTCTTATGCAAGAATTTCTGCAGCGATTATATATTCAGACAGATTTTGCATTTAAATATTTTTGTTTTAGATTATTTGGAAATTCTACATTCAAACGGCGATGATTTTTGACGATGACATTTTCAATTAAGATGAATAAATAATGACATAAAAACAGAGATATATGTATTTATATTATTTTTCTTAGATTCGTTGATATCGCAAATTTTATTTTTATTTTCTCTGTTTCTCAATTCGCAGAGAAACAAATCTAAAATATGAGTTTTATATAAAAATTATCGCTGTATAAATAATCTCTAACACATTGGTTTAATCCTTTTTATGCGCGCGTTACTAATATATTTAACTCGAATTGTGAGCGAGAAAAGAAACAGATTATTTAGCCGGTTATTACAACTGGATTGCCCGCAGGATCGTGCATTAAAACTTCAACAATAAACGTTATGTAAGTAGATGAAATTCTTGCATACTGTATATACATATATCGTATATCGTACGAGGTCGTTTGAGACGGGTTTTTGTTCACCGAATCTTTCTTATTTTTGCAATCCGATAAGACCGAGAATATCATTATCTATAGCCTTGAAAAATGTATTGACAAAAAATTTAAGTTGCACATTTCACCGCCGTTCAACATTCAATTATAGATAAATAAATGATGCCAATAATCGAACAATACATGTTCCACATCATGCTTCATTGCATTTTATAATTTATCTTTTAAGCCTCAAATAAAAAAAACGTGTCCTAAAAATCACCGTCACAATTCAAATACGACGAAAAGAAATTTACACATTTTATTAAATATGCCGTAAATATCGATTGGTAATTTTAATTAGCAAACTTCGTATTGATCGTTCGCGAAGTAGTACTTTAAATTATTCAATTATCACGATTTTAATAAAACGCAGATATAGCCCATTTCTCGAAACTCGTTCCTCAAAAGCGCTAAATGCCAGCGCTCGTGCACTACTATTTTGTAAATATCTCCTTGACATGATTGCGCACAAAAATATACGTAAGTAAACGAGATCGTTACAGGCGTTCGATTACATTTAAGTACATCATTATATCCCGTATTTGAGCGATAATGTAAAATATCGCCGATTGGCCTTTCGGAAATTAAATGCATAACTAATAATTCCCTCGCACACATCGGGAACAACGTCTATTACTGCGATGCATCGTAATTCGTCGAATTATATGCCCGAAGTGCAACCACACGATGGGGAATGATTCGCTCATAAATTGTTTGAGACTCACAAATACTTTTAACTTGGGAACAATGACATTTGTCTTGTGCAACCATCAATACGATGAATAATAGTAGCTTGCAAATACATATTCGCATCGTTACTTAAAAGCAGTATCATGTTGTCGATAATGATTCTCCTTCAAGTGGCCCATTATTGCTTACATAGCTATTTATTTGTCTTCTGCAATTATTCTATGCCCGGCAGGCGGATGTATCGGCAGATTACTCGAATTTTTCTCTATCAAAGCTACTGACAACGCAAACATTATCATCATCATTATTCTCTTTTTCTTTTTAATTTTCATGCTTGTCATGTATCATCGATATGACGAGTAGATACCACTAATTACTAGCAAACTGTCACTCGGTAACAACCTCTCCTTGTCCCCTACCATTAAAACCTGCAGTAACGAGAGGATTAATTGCCGGTTGCCGGAGTACACTCGGATTGGGAAATAAAGTCCATTCAAATAAATTGATTATTATTACGCACTCGGTAATTATCACTGATCATAATTAATTTCTTGAATTATATTAATAAAAAATAACTGTATACGGCTCTCTTTCTTATAATCAACATGTAGCCTCGTTAAAGAAATTTTTAAATCAATTTCATAGATACCGCGATCGGCGAACAAATTAATTTCATCGATTGCTGCATCGGAGAATAGCCGATACTTCTAAGGGGCGAAAACGTTAGCGCAACTATAAGTCGTTAGTTGAAAATCTCTCGAATCGCGATTATTGATCTGGGTCAAACACCTTTCACGCATCAGTCGAACGTTACTCAACATTAATCGTTACAATTTCTTTGTTCGTGCCATTCAAATTGGCGGGAAAATTATACCGCTGTGTCAAATACGCGTTACAGTTTGCGTATATCATTTGCGCGATGCCCGTTGAAGTGTATCATCACAACGAGATTCTTGCACATCGGTACGATCTAACATCGCTCTCGTCACTCGTGAAAAATTCAGGAACGTCAAAGGAGCAGCGAGATACGAAGCCGCCGTTCAAACCAGAAACTCTAGCCTTTTATTGAGAAAGAACATCTTCCACACACGCTCATCTCGAGGTAGCCGAGCGGAACCTCTAGCGGTCGATAACTTCAAATGATCATTAACGTCTTTGTAGGGAGATTACGCTATACGTCGCTGAGAGGAGTGACGTAGACGATGGTGAATAACGTTACGAAGAAGACCACGCGTATTGGGAAACAACGTGAGGTTGATCCGGGTCGCTTCTGCGACGAGCGACCGGCCGGCTCTCCTTTTCCTCCACGAGCGACGCGAGATGCAGTCGGTGACACCACGTCGGTGTCAAGGACTCCAAAGGATGAACAGCCTATACCGAGATTTATTAGGTTATTTGCGTATATGTTACAAGGCTGTACACGCGCCAAGTGCAATAATCCGCCGCTGAAAATCCCGTGTTCCTTTTTCTTCTTCCGCGCGAGTCGATCAATCGGTATTGTTGCTTATATATAATAATGATGTATAATTAGGTGTAAATTATTTCGCTCCATAAATTTTGGATTGAGGATACGTAATCTATTTATTGGATAATGTTTCTAATGACTGGCATTTTTGTTTTGTGTCTTACTTCTTATCTTCGTAAAAAGATATTTTCTTAAAAAAAAAAAAAAAAATTTTAATTTGTGATTATTTCGTTAAAAACTTGTATGTATTTTTCCCAGATAAAGATTAGAAGCACGCGTTTTGCAAACTCGCAGATTTTGCATAATATAATTTTATAAACTTCATAAATTATTACCAATTTCCGTGCTTTTTTTTAAATGGAGTATGACTGATAATAGATAAGAGTCGGTAACTTATAGAAGGGCTACACATAATAATTGTATGTAATTTGTAAATTATTACACTACATTGCTTATATTACAATTATGATCGCTAGCGATAACAGACTCTCACTTAATTAAATCTTGACTAACTTGCTTGGCAAGAATATAGGCGCGATTCGCAACTGCTGCAATGTAATTTCGAGATAGATTATCTCCTTTGATTTCGGTGATTCTTTATCAAATTTATTGCGTGATCTCTCAATAAAGCCTTCAACCGCGAAAGAAAAATTTATATTATAAAAAAAA
>NW_021848702.1:0-5681 GCF_003651465.1 Formica exsecta
GGAGTCGATTTTAACATCCAGATAAAGTTTGAGAAAATATCTAGATCTTTATTATTAATACGCATATTTATAATATCATTGCAAATATAAACTAATTTTT
Source organism: Formica exsecta (assembly GCF_003651465.1). NCBI lineage: Eukaryota > Metazoa > Arthropoda > Insecta > Hymenoptera > Formicidae > Formica > Formica exsecta. The sequence goes on from NW_021848702.1 coordinate 101, forward strand.
CCTCGGAATTTGTTTTCTTTCGAATGACGAGATAATCGATGACCCGTTTGGGAAAACGAAAGACGTTCCGGCTCCGAAAGAATTTCTTTATTTTCGCGCATTATAAACCCTTTAAATCGTTTGTTATATTTGCGCATGACACCACGCGAGAAGACCGAGTCAAAGCTTGATAAGAACTGTTATAAACTTTTCTTTTCGATCGGTACCACGCTATCTTCGAGCACCTTGTTTCCCAAGACGTGGCTTTATAATGCGAAACTATCCGCGGTTGCTTATTGCCTGGCATAAAATTTGTCGTAACCGAGGAATTATCTGTCGACCGATACTGTTAATTTTATGAGGCTGCGTATAATGTTGCGCCTCGCACGGCTGTCGTCCGATCGCCTAATTTTACGATGCCGCTTCTCTTTCGTCGTCATGTCCAACGAGATCATAGTCGCACGTTTGCATGCAATAAATCTAATCCCGAATTTGTACGAGAGTATTAAAAAATAAAGCCTACTTATTAATTACTTATTGTACAACATGAAAAATGTCAAATACGATTCTTTTATTATTTACGATATATTTTCGTTGCGCGTGTTTTTTATTGCTAGAACGAAAATCCATCGCCCGAGTACATGTTCAAATTCCAAAGTGAGAAATTTCTGACATCATAATATAAAGGACGGCAACTGATACTTTAAAGTTCCGAGAAGGGTGAAGAGATTCATCGAAGCGTAAAGGAACGTATGCGGAGGCAAATCCCGAGAAACGGTAGCGAGAAAAGTGTTACTTTTACGAGGCTCATCACCTTGTCGAAGTATGAAGCGTTTTTGGAATAAAAATTTAAAACTTGCTAATAATAGGCCTTCAGAAAGGGCTGCAAAAGGGCTGCTACGTAAAATTCAAAAGCTCCATTTAAATCGAAATACTCGCATTCGCTTAAATGTATACTTCAACATTTGTTCCTTTCTTTCTCTTTGCATTTTATATAAAAATATTTATTAAAGAGAATTGTGCATTTACAAAAAAGAAAAATCTTTAAAAAAATTGATTTATTTTATTGTTAAACGTGTGTTGTAAATATGTAAATCAACAAAAAATTTCACAAAATTTTCTCACGTTTTATTCAAACACAAGAAATATTGGAAGATAAAAGAAATACACTATTATCCGGATCTATACAAAAAAAGTAATATACATATTATTATACATTAATATAAATCGTCAATTAATTAATAGTTCTCTTTATAAATTTTTTCATATTTAGTAAATTTTCTGTAACGATTAGAAATATTTTATTTGCAAAGTCTCCCTTTAGGCATAATTCTGACTGGATGATTATATCAACGAGCTTCGAGAAAAATGCTGAAGAGAAGCGTGGAAGCTAGACGTCGATCTCTAAGAGATTCGACCTAAGAGGCAAACACGAATTCGAGAAGAGTCGCATGGCTCGTTCGTGGTCGACAGGTTCGCATGCACGGTGACGGGATAGTCGGGGAAGGTTTGAGGGAAGACGAGGACGAAGAAGAGGAGAGAAGGCGACGGCGGGGCCGACGTTACCTCTCTCCGCCATGCCATCCTTCAGCGTTCGCGTTCGCTCCAAGCTTTGCGTGCCACTCAACATTGGCAAGTAATTTCTTGCACGCAATTGCCCGCGCTACTGGAATTGCCTGGTAGGCGACCTCAGTCCGTCAGTCATTTACTTTTTAAATCGATCCTACCTGTGCTCCCGCCTGCCTCGCCTGCCCGTCCGTCCGTAACTTCATACGACCGATCGTCGTGTGCACGCGTGTGCGAGCACACGCGACTCCGCGGCACGCGGAATTTCCCAATGCTAAAGTCGATTCATGATTGGCGTTCCCCCTTTTAGACGTTGTTTCTCTCTTAACATTCCATATAATTTATCTCGTCGGACAATTTATACTAACATATAAGAGCCTTGCAAATTCTTACTTTATGTTAAAAAATTGATTAGATACGCGATATATCAGACGCGCGCGTGATATAAGCTGCTTATTAACTGGCAATTCTTATTTAATGTCTTTCTGATCTTAAGTATCATATCAATACGACATATTTTTTATTATCTTCTTGTATCTGCTGTATATAAATCTAATGATAAGAAAGATGTTGAGAAATAATAAACATATTAATTAACTATATGATGTCTTTATACTCGAAAATAAAATAAGAAAGATGCTAATTTTGTTATTGACAATCATCGCGCTGCCACGGACTATGAAGACTCTCGAATCACGCGAAAACAGTTTAAATATATCGTTTCACACTGCGCTATAGCTGAATTAATTTTCTTGTCTAGTCGGTAGAGCATATCAGGATGTTCTGAAATGTCGCTCCCTGTATCATTAAAGTTACGAATAAATTGCTCGTCGGAATACGATCCGCGCGAAGAATTATCGAGTATCGCTGAGCACCGTTTCTCAACCCTTTAAACTCGCGATAATGGCTAGCCTGATGTTAACCGAGTTTACGATCGGAGTAGTTTCTATACTCGATGCGATCACGTGGCTTTAAGGCAAACTTAGAACGAAATGGATCGATAAACACGCCGTTATTTTACGTATTATGCGTGAAGGTTTAAAACTCTAACTAAATTTTCCATAATATTTCATATAATTAATTTAGAGAAAAACTAGTTTTAAAATATTTGAAAATGTGACATTATTACTTTTTGCAAAATCTATAACAACGTAATGATTGTAACGCGGTATAATTTTACGCGGATAGAAAATAAAGAGGAAAAAGAATAAAGAGAAAAATATCGTTTATCGATTTAAATTTTACGACAGAGATATAAAATGTTTACTAGTCAAGTTATCTCCCAACATTTCTTCGTCGTATAAAATAGTTGCATATAAACATACAATGTGTAATCCTTTCATCGATATGGCATTTCGGGACAGCTGGGTCGGTCTATGACTCTAATGTGAAAAAAGGGAAGAATTATCATCCGAATCAACCAATAAACAATGGAAAGGTAGTGGAAAAGAAGACGAGATCTTTTATAGAACGCACTCGCTGTAGAGTATGAGTAATATTTATTTTCTTTGATTCTGCGATTCAAAAAGTTTTTAATGTCCGTTCAAGGAAATTTTGACATGTGCGCCAATAATCACTGCGATATGAGAAAATTATGCGAAAAACGTGAACATGTTAAATTGTACGTTTAACGACTGCGCCGCGCGTTTGCATTCGTGTCGGCACGACAAGCCGAACCGCCCGGGAAAGCAGGGAAGCGAAGAACAAAATGACTATATCTTAATCATCTTTGGTTATTGCCTTTCTAGACCGTGCGTTTGACTTTGCTCGTGGGAACCTATCTCGCGAACGTGGAAAAGAAAACGATGAGATCCTTCACAGGACGCACTCGCGGCACGCATATGCGCTTATCATCCGGTATCAAAATACAAGAAAGTGTTCCTCTTCCTTCCTTTCTTCCGATTTTAAGAATACAATTATAACAGGCCCTATAACAGCGATATGAGTAATATTTATGCTCTTTAATTCTATGCTTCAAAAAGTTCTTTTAATGTCTGTTCAAAGAAATTTTGGCATGTGTGCCTTTAATCACGTGTGCGCGATTGCGATATGAGAAAATTATGCGAAAAACATGAACATGTTAAATTTCATGCGCGAGACATTAGGGGGACAAACCATGTCGGAAAGTGATGCATACGTGTGAAAAATTATATCTACATGATCCGCACGTAAAGCATTATCGACGCCTGTACCCGCAGGGAGAAACTGTCATTGATTGAGTACGGGGATCGACTTAAAAGACGTTAGGAGATGCCAACGATAAACGAACCCAAAGTCGAAATTTTGCTTCCATTTTCAACCTCTATTTTCTCATGTTTATGTAATCTAAAGGATTTCGATACATAGAATGATCTAAGTTTATTTTTTGTACTTCAAATAGACAGTTTTCCACTTACAATTAGACATTTAAAGGAAGAGCTTTCGACAAAACTAAAGATTAAATAGTTTCAAAATAGAATGAGTTGATTGCTCAAAGTTTAAAGTACCAAAATAGACGTTAGATTGAACATTGAGGTCGAAAGTAGAAAAGAAATTTCGACACTTGATTCTTTCAACTCGTTTATCGCGCGCTTAATTTTAGCATTAACTTGACAGTCCTTTTTTTAACAGTTGAAAAGGTAATTATTTGATTTGATTTTTTTTTAAACTTTAATAAGAGGACTATGTTAAAGCATAACTCTTTTACACACACTTAATAATTTCTTTCTCAGAAGGTAATACATTTGATATAAAATATCAGACAGAAAAAAAAGAGAGAATATTATCAACGGTAAATTGCAGTTTTGATGAGAGTTATCGCGCAGCATTACGCTGCATCCATTTTGATCTTTCGGTCTGTAGCAATGGATGGCGCCACTACAACTGTTTTATATAAAATTGATAGGAATAAAATCTCTTTATAAGCACTTATTTTCCAGGCTAGCATGAGAACGTCATATTATATCTATTTTATTAGATAAATATATTGATACAATTAAAAATTTATCGAGAAATTCAAGATATTTAATCTTTTGTTGCACAATAAAAATTAAAAATAATTAAAATATTTTTAATTGAATAAGAAAAAAGTAAAATAATTAATATAGTTATAAACAATATATTATATATTATTGTATTAATATAACTATAAACAATTTTATAAGAAACACTGAGATTTTGCTGTAACAATTATATAATTAGCTTAAAAAAAAGCAAAAAAGAATTATATACCGCGAGATTTATATAAAAAATGTGTGTAATTCCGAGAAAACAAGAATCAATATCATATCAATATCACGAACTGCTACATTAACATATTAATACACGTGTCTCTTAAAAATGGATGATTTGTATACATCAATCTCAAAGAGAGAAAGAGAGAGAAAGTAACGTGATAAAAATTCTAACAATTAAATAACGACAAACTAAAATATATATACCATATATATACTCTGATAAAGTAATATATGACGTTGACAAGTAATCTCAATTAATCAATTTGCGTTTTATATTTTGTGCATAAATTTTATTGAAACGACAACTCTATTAATAAACATCAATGCATTTATAATGCCGCATCGATGATGACATTAGAGGTTATCAATAGCTCTTTTCATTAGAAATAAAAGTAATATTTTCCGATTTTGCATAATACTGAAATATACAGGGTGATTTTTTAAACTTGAAACTGTAAAATATCTCGGAAAGTAAGCTTTATCGAAAAAAATATTTCAAACAAAAGTTGTAGGGTTCGGAGGGGGCCACATGATAAAAATATGGATTTGACCTTGAGTGACCTTTTCAAGGTGAGATCAATGTGATTGACGTTTTCTTAAATAGAACCCCCCTTTTTTTATTACATATTCTTGTAGCTTATCTCGAGAGCTTTTCAAAACACTATAATAAAGTATTTTTTCATTAAGTACTTTTTGAGTTATTTTATATTTTATTCTGACATATTTTGATATAAAAAATAAAATATCTCATAAAATATTTAGTTTTCGATAATCTTACCGTAATACTTTTATGTACAGAATAATGAGACAAATCAATTAGT
>NW_021848702.1:5772-11331 GCF_003651465.1 Formica exsecta
GGGGGGTTCCATTTAAGAAAACGTCGATCACATTGATCTCACCTTGAAAAGGTGACTCAAGGTCAAATCAATATTTTTATCATGTGACCCCCTCCGAACCCTACAACTTTTATTTGAAACATTTTTTTCGATAAAGCTTACTTTCCGAGATATTTTACAGTTTCAAGTTAAAAAACTCACCCTGTATAATAAATTCTTAGAAATCATAATTTTTACTTTTTTTCTGAAATATTTTTGTTTTTACTCTCTATAAAATTTATATATTATACATAATAATATATGTTACATTACGAACAAACTTTTGCTAAAACAAAATTATAAGTTTGTTATAATATTGCAGAACAAAATAATCTATAACAAAATTGTCGCGTAAAATCATTTTTATCAACCAATAAAGACAATTAATCACTATTACCAAAAATGCCATCAAAGGTTATCGAGTATATTCGCGAAGAAAACAGAATTCGCGTGCACTTGGCGCATAACTTTTGATGTATATAAAAATGTAAAATATTGACTGTATATTTTTCATACATAAATATATAAGCAGTAACATCCAAACACACCTGACGAAGTCTCGCACAAATTTGTCACATAATATTGACATGCTAAACATTTGCGCATATTGATTACGACATTTTTCTAAATGGCAAAAGAATCGTGGTAAAATCGTCATAAAATGTCATCGGGTTATCACTGACTGTTAAGATTTAAACATGACTTAAACACCGCGCGAGTTGTTAGTGTTCGAGAATGCGCGCATTCTATACGATTGTTGTGCTAACGATCCTCTTTGCGAGCCTCGCTAGTAGTTGGTGCTTCTCCATCAAGCCGCTGATGGGATTGCAAGATGACACAAATTCAGGATCGCAAATTTTAAATTTTCACGAGAATGAAAGTACTACGACACCGCAAGTTATGGAGGGCAGAATAATATTTATTCCACGAAGGACTAGAGTTTTCTGTCAACCGGGCCAACAAGCCGATCGGCGTGGGAAGTGCAGGATGGTGTGGTGAATTAACAATTTGACAAATAAAAAGCAGGTAAGTCTTAAGTATCATTTGTTTTTACATCTTATACTTAACTAAATCGTTAGTTAGTTTAATTAATTAATTATTTTTTAAATTATTTTTCTTCTTTTATTTAATACAACTGACAAAGAAATAATTTCATGTAAAAAAAGCAAATAAAAACATCGAATAAATTTTTATTTTGTTAATTATTTAGTTTAAAAAAATAAGTTTAAATATGACAATAATGTGCGTCTATACATATATCGCAAAAAATAATCCATATTAGTTTTATCAAGTATGTAATCGTGCGCAGCAATAAAGATTTATTGCTATCGAAAGTTATAAGAAGCTATATATCGGAAATATCGAGAATATAGAAAATATCATAATTATATAGATGAAACAATTTTTTACTTATTACATCTCTTTCTAAGTGATTGAATAAATTAAAGTGTGTCGCATCTTACATATTTTATTCTCTATACGTTCACGCCATTAATATATGTATATTATTCTTTTTATAATTATATACTTTTTATATTCTGGAAAATTCTTCGATAAAACGGGAATAAAAATTTATTCGATATTTTTATTTGCTTTTTTTTTACATGAAATTATTTCTTTGTCAGTTGTATTACGACTTATTAAATATTATATTGTATAGTTAATGAATAGCGTTAAGAGTAATTAAGAATAAATAATAAACAAAGAAGAAAAAAAATTTTTTTAATAATAAATTAATCGAGGTAACTAACGCACGATTTAGTATAAGATATAAAAACCTCATGCATATTTTGAGCAAATCGACTTTATGATGATCAATAGCGCGCGCGATTCGAGAAACATCTAATAAGTAAAGTTCAAGATTTCATCACGCAGTTCCCAGTATCGCAATCTCGAATCGATGAAAAATTCCGGACACGCCAGCTGATAAAGCCGTTGGTTGGTGTCTTCGCGATACTCTGCGTCGCAGATAAAGCAACCTTTTAAGCCGGTTTGACTACAAGGTCGATTTTAATTGGCCCGCTCGTCCGTTTCCGAGTAGTCTGTTTGCGTTCGATTCGAGAGGATGGTAGCGGCGACAGCGTCGGATAGAAATCAATCGTCGTCAGTTCCTCAACGTCTCACATACAATCGCATCCGCAGCTCGGCGGCCTTCTAGCGGAAAATGCGAGATTCGAGTCAGCTGTTCGAATCGCGGGACGTGTTGAATCTAAATTTCGTATCGCTCACGCTTGGATAACGTACGCTCATCCGATAAAATTTCAAACCAAACGCTTGACGTTGTGATTAACGAATTCTGCAAGTGGGTACTGATAATGATTCTGGAGCACGTGTTTATAAAGCACGAACATTAGTACGCCGCAAAGTGTCGCTAATCGCGCTGTGATTGTCGGTGCAATATGTGAAAAGAACTTCATCACACAAAACTCGTTATATTCATCATTAACTCATACCAAAAGTCTATGATTTTTCTGAAAGTTTTGAAACGTAGCAAGATTACGCATAATTGCTTCGCATAGTGAATTCTCGAGTGATTAGTTACGTTTGAATGTTTGAGAAGGTAATTAATAAATTAAGAACAAAATATTCATAGCAACTACGAGAGAGTCTGTAATTAATTCAAACAAATTGAAACTGCAATCTGATTGCAGAATCAGTCATTAGGGAGCGAAATTTAGACACTTTCGACTGTTATATATTGCAATCATACGCAAATATGAAGTTCTTGGCCATAGCAATCGCGATAGCATTATTTTTCTTCTTATCGATGTCGAGCGCACGCACGTCCAACTTGAACGTATCGGAAAAGGAATTCGTGCCTTTCGATAAGTACAAAATACAAAATCAGGATACAAAAGCGGGATCAATCATTAATGTCCCTATACAATGTCCGCCGAACAAAACCAGAGTTGGAAATCGCTGTAGAACTGTCTTTTAGGTAAGAGATTTTCTGCTATAAGAAAAGCATTAATATATATTTTGCAACAGCATAAGAAAGGGATGCCTATATTAGATAGATATTTATTTATCAATTCCTTTTAGCCTAAATAATCTTTATGTAATAACTGTACTTGATAGCTAATAATTGTATCATTTAATATCATTAAGTTATTTCTGAGTTATCTTTATATATATATAAACATTTTATTTTAATTTCTCCCTAAGTCTATACTAGATTTTTTTTGGTCTTATTCTCTTTTCTTGCCCAAGATGCCTATATTACTTATATTATTGTTAATCTTATTAAATTAATTAAATACTTATTACTGCCACGTATTATAAATAAATAATAAATGTAGTAAATTTATCAAAATAGTACATTATCCAATCTTTTTAATCTTCCTTTTGATTGTCCATTTATGACTAATGTCTTTACGATGTATTTACGTCAAGCATATGTTTGCATTTTCTTGCAGTGTTATGTAAACTTATGATTCCGATAAAATACAACATGATTCCGATAAAATACAAGTAGTTGTTATATTTTATCGAAATCATAATTTGATCGAGTGATCAACTTATGATTCCGATAAATCAACGAATCACTCAAAGTTGATTATCTTTGCTAGAAAATCGCTAGAATCATTAAATATTACAATATCCGTCCGTCAACGCACACAATTATTATCACGTATTGATTCCTTTGTATCCAACAAATTCAAATATGCAACATATTGTACAAATCTCTATTTATAGTGGCCATTTTACTTTCGCACACAGTACATATAATTCTTGTTTCTGATATTACCGCGTGCTGTAATAAAATCTTTAATAATCGCCTTTTATATTTAAAGTTAAAGTCTTGATTTTTGTTACAGAATCTTTTTATTGAGGGATTAAACACCAGTACTATTCATGAAAGAAGATATTCCCGAAAAGAAAACAGAGATGAGGATCATATATATTTTGAAGATTAAAAACAATTAATGGAAAAATGAAGATCTACATTAGAAATATCTAATTAATTAACAACGCACAAAGTGCTACAAATTGAATCATCAATTATAAATTTTTCACGAAATAATCAAGATGTGGAGATGGTATCAACTAAATTATTTTGCTACGTATATATACTTATTGTCAATTATTAAGAATAGACTTTTTATATCAAGCGTGCATGATTAAAACCAATGTAAAAATTATGGGGTATTAAAAAATTACATTTAATATTAAAGAATAAATAATTAATATTTTATTATCCGTAAAAGAAACCAAATTAATTAAATTCACTCCTTCTTCCTCTAAAAAAAAAACAATTAAAATTATTAATTATATATAATAGAAAGAAGGCATCACTAAAAAAATATGTTCATATAATTCTCTATATAAATAATATTGAAAATATATAAGATGCATAATTTATATTTGTATGTCTGTATATGTATATCTATCTACATAGTGAAATGACTATAAGTTAATGACGACGTAAAACGGCTATAAATTAATAACAATGCATTCGCATTACAACACGTAAGTCTAAGCTTTATACTGTTCACACTTTGACATGGTCATTCGATGAAATTCGAAATATTTAATGTCATGACTAATAACATTTTTAACGAATTGAATACTGACAATTTTAGGGCACTTATATTCCAAGCATGAGTGTTAATATGACCTTCACATAGTGTCACTATGTCGCCTAACCATCTCGCCATCAATCCGAGACTGATGTCATACTTTATTAAAAGCTCTTTATACATATCAAAATCCTTGTATGATTATTCTGAAACTTCTGAAACGTATGGAAATTACGCTTTACGATATGCATTTTGTGTAACTTCTCATGAAATGATTTATTACGTTCGAATTTTTGAAAAAGTGATTAATAAATCAGGAAAGAGTTATTCGTGACAATTGCAATTAATTCACACTATTGAAAATGCAACATGATTGCAGATTAAATTGCCAAGAAGTGAAATCTAGACAGCCTCAATTATTGATTATACACGACATATATTGGAATCATGTGCAATCATGAGACTTTTACTGCTCGTAACATACACAATAACGTTATTTTTCTTCCTGTCACTAGCGAGTACAAGCGCGACCAATTCAAGTACATCGCAGAAGAACAAGCATTTCATGGACTTCGATTATAATAGAATGACACCAACAATGATTAATACTTCTATGCAATATCTATCAAGCAAAGTCAGAGTTGAAAATCGCATATCTACAATTAATTCACAATAAAATCTTCTAAATAAGAGAGAAATAAAAACTATTTGCGAGAAACGTATCACTCTTTATGCACGTGAGACGTATATTGCAACAGCATAAAAGATATATCATTTCTATTATTAGAATAAGAGATCAAAATTAAATAAAACTTGATATTACCGCGTGTTATAAATAAATATTAAAAGCAATAACATTTTTATAAATAGTATTACATATTTAGTAATCAAAATAATAAATGCTGCAAATTTGTATATATATTAAATTTGCATATATATTATATATTATCATTTTAATTTTTCTCTCTTTATTTTGTAAGTCAATCTTTTTAATTTTGAAATATTGTGTTGTTACGGTGCA
>NW_021848702.1:13187-16068 GCF_003651465.1 Formica exsecta
TATCATTTTAATTTTTCTCTCTCTTTATTTTGTAAGTCAATCTTTTTAATTTTGAAATATTGAGTTGTTACGATGCATTGACGTCAGACATTTTCATACTTGTATCTAATTGCTTGCGGTATGACGTAAGTAATTCCGATGATGTACAACGCTTTTAAGTCAATTTTATTTGCCGGAAGCCGCTAGAATCATCAAATATTCTTGCACTCGTCGATTGATGCGCACACAATCATCACCTTTTATCGATCCCTTTTAATGCCCGTCAAACTTAAATATGCAATAAATTGCTCAAGCGTTTTCTTATAGTGGCATTCTATTTCCACGTATACTCTATAGTTCTTACTTCCGACATTATCGTATGTGTGTAAAACCCATGTGTATAAAACTCTTAATAATTATATATTATATTTAACATTCATGTGTGTAAAATATTTAAAACGTGCTTTTGTTTTAAAATCTTCCATAATTGGTAATCATTATTAATCATGAAAATATTTCCCAAATGGAAAAACAAGAAAGTTATACAAGTTGTCTCAAAATTAAACATCAAAACTTCGGGAGCGTATGGAGGATCGATAAACTAAGGAAAGAAGTTCTTTAGAGATTTGCTCGTTTTTTCTTCGTTTTGAAGAAAATCGCAAAAAAAGAAATAAAAAATTTTCACCAAAGAACTTAAAACAATACTAAAATTATTAAGTTCATTGAAAAATACCATAAGATAAAAGTTGTAAAGCATAAAATTACGAAAAGAGAGTGAGTTGAAATCCTCCTGAAGTAAAATTAGAAGATTGTAAACAAATACGCGACAACGCGAGATTATTTACAATTCTCTAATTTTATTTCAGGAGGATTTTAACTTACTCTTTTTTTTTTAATTCCATGCTCTACAACTTTTATCTTATGGTACTCTTCGATAAACTTAATAATTTTAATGTCGTTTTAAATTCTTTGGTGAACATCTTTTGTTTCTTTTTTTGCGATTTTCTTCAAAACGAAGCAAAAGCGAGCAAATCTCTAAAGGACATCTTTTCTTAGTTTATCGATCCCTTACACGCTCCCGAAGTTTTGACATTTAATTTCGGGACGCTCTGTATATTCTAAAGATCAAGAATAATTAACGGAAATCATATATTTATATATTTTGGTATTTATTTAAATATAAATATAATAATATATATAAGATCTCTCTATAATGCAACACACAAAATCTCTCGAATTGTCAATCATAATAGTAATCAAAATATGGAAATATTATCAACTGACTTATTTTATCGTATATAATAATTTCCACAAATAAAATATATTTTGGCTTTATATAAAAAACTCATAATTAAAGTAAATATTATCAAGCATTAATACAAATAAAATTTAACTTTATATTTAAGTTTGCATAATTTTTTAGATAGAAAAAAAACATTAAAGCATATAGAATAAATAATAAACATATGTATATTTATGTGTATATATGTGTACTTAAAATCGTCATATATAGGCCATAGAATGAATAAAATGAACAAAAAACATTTCAAATACATTTATATACATTATTTTTGTCGCTTGTATTTCCACTGACTCATGAAACAAGATTTATCTATAATGTATAAATCTTGAATATATAGTGCACAATTATTCTCTATACTTTATCACGGTGCGGAAGTTTCGAATAAAAGCTCGTGCGTAAGCAATCAGGATATGATTTCAACCGCAAATTAACGGTGACAAAACGGAAAGGAGCCGGAAAACCACACTAATGGGACTTAAGTTGCATATAAATACATGTATGCTGCTATAACTATAGGAACCAGTCGTTATTAGCATTTTGATGCTGTAAGCATATACATATACGTTTCAAAGAAGAAAAATTATTCTAACACTAGTTTATTTAATCTTGTGTGTTCATCGTTAAATCAATTTACAATTTTAAAGGGCTTCAAAGATTGGATAGTGCTTGTAATAATGGCACCAACACGTTTATTTCTACTGTTTCTCGTGTCAATAATATTAATATTCGCATGTGAGGGACGGCCATTAACAATTCCTAATAGAAACCGGGTACAGATGAAATGTCCGCCAGGCTATAGGCCCATTCGTACTGGAGGATGCAGAAAAATTTTGACATTTTAAAATTTGTAACTTACGACATACATATCTCTTCTTACACGGGGTAAGTATATATTCAATAATATTTTATGAATTAGAGAATTTATATATATATTTATTTTTATTTTATTCTATTTTCTTGTCAAAAATTTATTAAAGTTCTCAATATTCTAAAAAAATAAATTAAGTGCGAGAAAACGTTACGTAAAGCTTATTAGAGTTCTAATTTTGCTACTTTTTTTCTTTAATTCGATCGTGAGTGCAACGTAAGGTGCAGAAAGAAATCAATGTGGCGTAATGTCGTGTAACAATTGTACTTTCGCGCCATCCTTGGCCATCTACCTTTTTTTCGCGTTGCTGATGTGAAGTCACTTTAAAAAGTGCCGGTCTATGTCATACCACGGGATGTAGTGTGCGTGTGCAAGCCTTACGCTTTGATATGTAAGAACCACACAAAAGTTAGCATCTGGCGCGACGTGGGAAAGGATATTCATAATATTTCATTTTATATTTCATCGCGTGTTGATCAAACGACTACACAAAAATGTGTATGCCATATGCGTAAAACTTAACGAAACTTACATTGACGAGGCAAAAGTTTTCAAGGATGGCGTCAAATAACTGTATATTGCTTTATAAAAAATTTAATTATTCTACAAATCCATTTGACAAGCCATATGTGAAGAATGATTACATAATTATCTCAAGAATAACTGTAAAAAGTAGAGATGGAGGGGGGGAGGATTAATAAGTAGTTATTAACTTATTTAATTATTATGCA
>NW_021848702.1:16544-18384 GCF_003651465.1 Formica exsecta
TTTTTATTATATATATTTAGATTACTATTATATGTATATATATATAGGTATATCTTAAAATAAACCGGTTAATAATTGATTATTTTGTTTAATTATAGAACAGTGCAAGCAACATCATTGTATTGTTTAAAAGAAGACTTAAAATGAATATTCTTCTCTGCGTATATATTTACAGTACCACGTATTTGAAAAAACCGCTTTAACGAATATCTGTTGAAAGTTTTTCTAATGAATTAATTAATATTTATGTACTTTTTGAAACATTACTTTACATTTTGAAATATTAGTTATCATATTATATGAGAATTCTAAATTCTGGCTTGTTTGCAAATATCAATATTATTTTCAATTTTATTAAAATGTCTTGCTTTTTTACCTTTCGTAGTTTATCTTGCGACTCGACGAAACATCAAGCAGTATAATGGTAAAGTAATCAAGTGAGTCTAACTGTCGGTAATATCGTAATTACATAAGCATGCAATGGTAACATCGTAAAGTAGCTGCTGATAAAGTTAAGTCGGTTGTCGGTAATATTATTTCAGTAAGAATACAAATATTTTGTCATGCGCAAAGCGCGCCAAATTGCGACTCACACATATACAGACACATGTACTATCCTTTCAAAGAATACCGATCCACATATACCTGCTTTTCTACTTGCTTGTTCATATATTAGAAAAAGAAATATCGATACAAAAAATTAAAAATACATACGTATAGCTGATGATGATCATGCACCAACTGCATTTTCGCTGCACTTCGAAAATAATGTGCACTATGCGAAAATGATCGGGAACATTTCATCCAAACACACGGGCACACGAAAGCATTAATTTCGAAACATGATATTAACGTACACAGCGATTATATGCTCGATACATTACAATCAACGTCCGATGCTTCACAATAAGAGACACTCGCGATAAATTATTGCGCGCGAGACCACTTTAAAACAATAACAATCGCAAAAAAATACGGAGCGATCCGAAAGCGATCCGTACGTCGCGACGCGAGTCGTTACTTTGAAAAACAATATGGCGATTCTTGATATATAGGCTGTGTTCCAAAATTCACTGCCAATACTGGAAATTTATAGTTCAACGTGAATTATAGATTTCCAGTACTGGCAATGAATTTTGGAACACGACCATAAAAACGGTAGGTGCTTGGCTTATTTTTGTTTTGATTATAATCACGATATTAATGTATAATAGTGATTATACGCGATATTTGACGTTACGATGAATGCACGACACTACGGAAGACACTCGCGATAATCGTTCACGTCTCAGATTCATTTTTAGGCAATAATAACCGCGAGAAATACACGGAGTGATTTTGAACGCGACTAGAATCTAAATACACTCGACGACACGCGTTTCGCGAACGACAGCGCGATCGAAGTAGCGGTGCAAACTTCAAACGGTTTAACGTAAGAATACATTCAAAATATTTAAGTGAATATTGCATAGAATATTGTCTATGGAATATTGTAATATCGGTCTAAACAGTACGTGAATTAATCGCAATAATTTATATAATCTCTAGAATTTTTCAATAGGGAAAAAACATTCAAGTATCGAAATGTGCAGTAGAAATAAAATTCAAATGAACGCGCTGATCTTCGGCACCGACGAGATACTCTGTTAAAGACAGCCAGCTTTTGATATAATAACAGATAGTTATTCAAAAAAGAAAATTATTACGTCGATATACATATAAGTATATTATAAACCTGTAAAATATTCAAATAATAATTTAAAAATATATAATACAAATATATATATATATATATACAGGGTGTCCGGTAAAGATTGTGCCAACGCTCGTGAGCGGGTAG
>NW_021848702.1:18417-57478 GCF_003651465.1 Formica exsecta
TTGCTTACTTTACGAGATAGAGCGTTGGCACAATCTTTACCGGACACCCTGTATATATATATATAATATATAAATATAAATAACAATATAAATAAAAATATGACTGCCAGCGCTATCTGTACGAAAGTAAGTAAGTTATTTAGTCAAGTAATCATTTGGTAAGTAAATCATCTTTGATTATCTTACGAGCATACTACCTAACCTGTGGATAATAACGCTAATAACCTGATTAATTTATAATTTCGTTGATATTAATTCTCTCTCTCTCTCTCTTTCTCCTTCTCTCTATCTCACTCTCTCTAATTTTATTTTGTCAAGAACTATTAATAAATCATGTAAATTATTTTGCAATTTTCTGCTCCACTTATACTTTATGTGAGTGACTGCATTATTAGACAATTGAGATTTTCCGCACATTACCTTGAGCTGTAACGTTATGAAAACTAACTCTCAGATTAAATCAATTCTATATGCAAATTTAAACACCTACTTGTATGTTTATTCACACACACGCGCGCGCAAATCAATCCCTCAGTTAAAAAAAAAAAAAAACTGCTTATTGATGCATTACATTATTCTACATCGTAGTTTTAATGTGTAATAATAAAAATTATAATTGTTTCCGTGTGGATACTTTGAAATCTTTTGTAATACCTATTAATCTATTAAATATATAAGACATTATCAACACAAAAAAGAAACTCAACATTCTTTTTGACAAGATTGATACGAAAAGACACATTCCGCGGTAAATATACAGAGTGCCCAAAA
The DNA here is from genome assembly GCF_003651465.1 of Formica exsecta. Lineage (NCBI taxonomy): Eukaryota > Metazoa > Arthropoda > Insecta > Hymenoptera > Formicidae > Formica > Formica exsecta. Next base: position 19,189 of record NW_021848702.1, read on the forward strand.
ACAACTTGTGTGGAATGTATCCTTCTCTTAAGAACTCTAACATACGATATAAAGAATTAGATTTAAAGAATACATGCAAAAAAAAAAATACAATAAACGTACATATGATGTATGACATCGAAATGTAATAAACGGATAATAGACTAGCGAAATAAACTTTTTATTATTTTATCGCGCCCGTCTTTTCGGATCGCAAGCACAAATTCGCAGAATAGGATTTTCCGGGAATGCAAGGGACGCTATCTCTACATCGCACTTTTTCGTGCAATCTCGTTGCGATAAACGTTTGCATCGCGAATGCCGATCAGTATTACGCGAAAAAGTCACGCCGCTTATCTCCGCCGCGATTCGTGCGAGCGCGCCCACAATGCGCGCCGCGCGCTCGTACGCGTGTGCGTGAGTCAAGAAATACGCGCGGGACGTGTTCGTCTCATCAGTCGATCGCGGCGCGAGCACTTGGAACGCACAGGTGTGTCGCTCGGAACAAGTGGTTATCGCGCAAAGAAACTCGGGAAAACTCAGTGGAAAGAAACAAAAAGCCGACTCGTAGAAAAGACTTGTATAATCGCGGATAACAATCGAGTAATAATAATCGTCGACGTAACATCTCTGTATCATTATATCACCAACGCGAATCTTTGTGTGCTTGTATAAAGAGAGAGTGTATAGAAACAGATAAAAATCACCACGGAATTACGACAAAAAATGCAATTGCATTTCGACGCATCGTTTGACAATCAGCTGTTTTATTTCGGCGTGAGAATATTCATTCTCGCGATCGTTTGCGGCGGATTCGTCGTGGGACAAGTTAGCACTCAGTATCATGGCAATCCCGATCATATAGTCTTTCCCGGACCAATCGGCTCGAGATCGAGGGCCCTTGGTAATGATCCCGTGGAGGGTTCCGCGGATGACAGCGATACGCTGGTAAATTGGTACACATTGATTCTTGTTATGCCGCATTAAATTAATTCGAGTTATTCGAAATATAAATTAAATTAAATTTATTAGATTAGATTTAATTCATCAGATATCACTTTCTCTCTCTACTTTTGAATCAATCGCGACCGAAAAGCCAAATGTAAAAATCACAGACAATAGTTATTCTTTAATATAAAAGAAAATATAATTAATAATTTAAAAATGGAAAATTTCTATTTGCACATTATACGTTGCATAGTTGTGTGTGTAAAGATGTAAAAATATTAAATTATTGAAACATAAGGCAATTGAATTAAAATGATATACGGTGCGCGTTGCAACACCTTCGGTTTCCAAGATTCACTTTCCGCAAAGGCCGAAATGACGTCGAAGGCTGAATTTGCCAATGTCGAGGATATTTTCTAGTGAAATAATATCGCAACACGCTTAATCGACACGCTTGTCATTCGCGGCACAACATTCGCGACTTGACGTAAAACCGATCGTCCATCATTTCACCTTGTATGCAATTGTGCAAATACCTGATCGACTAGCTCGTTATCGATATCGGTAACTCTATCATTATTTTTTTGTACACGATAGACGGATTGCTAAAGCGAAGAACGAAAATGCAAGATAATAAATAATCTGATTGAGAGAGAGAGAGAGAAAGAGAGAGAGAGGAAATCTAGGCATGTAAAAATACAGCACGTAAGATAATGAGTTCGAGTGCAACTGAAAAAATAACTGAGTAAACGAGCGGTTTGCTTAGAAGAAAAATCTTTATGTCAATAGTATAGTTATTAGCCTGCATAGTTATCTTGGAGGCCGACTAAATGTTATTCATGATAATGATAATTATAATATGATAATTATAATATCGTCACCGGCTGAGTCAGTAGTGAAATCGAGAATGCTCAATAAAACATAACGGCGCCTAAGCGTTAAATGTAAGGCCTTGCTTCCTGGCAAGGTCGCAACCAGCACTATCCCAAGAGGAAAGGAGAGACTGTTCGTGGTCCTTATCGTAAAGTCGCTCATTTGAGATTTCATTTCAAGGTTATCGATACCTGAGTTCAGTATCTCATGTGAAATATGTTCGAAAGCCGACAGACACTCAGAGAACGGATGCAAAATTTCTCGCGATTTCTTGCATCAAAAGGATTATCATTCCTAGAAAGTATAATGCCACCGACACGCGAAATATTTCTCGATTATGTAAATCGTAGAACGCGCGCAATCTGTTGCTTTCAAATCTTATAAGGCTGCGTTGTGTCGTGTTACTTGAAGAAATATTTGTTTCGAAATTAAAAAGGAGCGATATAGTATTTTCATTATTATATAACGCATGAAAACACAGATAGTAAATTATTTCCTACAGATAATGTTTTATAAGATTTGCATTAAATTTTGAACCGCATTCTTTAATATATTTGCAGTTGACCTTTTTCTAAATTTAAATTCTAGCCAATCGACAGTTATATATTTCATGTTTGAATTAAGCTCTGTCTTTTTGAAATCAGTACACAATTTTTTTTAATGCGTGAGGTATTTGTTGTTAATAATAGATTAATATAAGACATGCGAATATGCTTAACTTTTTTTAGCCATTTATTAGACAGCTACGTTACTTTTTTTCGCTATATGGTATAACAGCTATCCGACCTGTTTGAGAACCTGTTTGAATCACATGATATCGAAGCTAAGATTTCGCACCCATTCAAAGCAGTGGCTATCAATGACTAATAACATAACTATGCAATGTCCCAAACTAACTCTGCTATCTTTCATCTATAGATATTTATCAATGTGGAGTATATCGATTTAATATAAACGTCGAAAATCCAGTAACTTTTTTAGAGTAATTGGAACTAAAGAACTATTTGATAAAGTTAAGCTATATAGTAATAAAATTTCTTGTGTAAAATATGCAACACGTACTACAAAATTTCATTTTTTCTACTTTTACACAATATCCATTCTTCATTATAATTTATTATAAAAAATTTAAGATTATTCTATACAATTCCTTTCAAAGTAACAAAAGCACATATACTGAAATTTACTTCAATTTAAATGCAGTATAAAAATAATTAAAGAGAACAAATCGATTTCTTTCACAAAAGCAGGACTTTTAATATATGGATCATTGACCGGTATTTAGCCAAGATGATTTTCTCCTTAGTCACACAAGTATCCGCAATTGAACAGAATGATTCACAATTTGCGGGAATATCCCGATCGAAGGATTTAATTTTATGTTTATCTTTAAATTAATATTTATGAGATTTCAAAGGAATAATGGATTATTTTAGCACGCATATGATCCATTAAAATTTATCATCTCTCTGTTTCTTTCTGATCTTAAACATTTATCATGTCGCACGCACAGAATCGATATAAACTTGAGAAATTTTCATTTTAAATTTATCTTTTCTTACGCAATTAAATTTTCCAGGATAGCTAATGCAGGAAAAATGCACTAATGCTAGCTGTGGATTAATAAAGGAACTAATAATCATCATGTTTTAAAAAATTTGATAAATATATATAAACAATTATTTTTGATGTAATGTAGTAATACTGAACATTAAATTTTCTAGGATAGGTAATACAGAAAACTCGTCGATTACAAATTAATATATAAAATAACTTCTAATAATTCTTATCTTTGATCTTAAAATAAATACTAGAAGACCATAAATTTTTGTCGTTAGTCATATATCAGCAATCAAGCTTATGATTCTTTCATCGTTATCGGATTTTGATTAGATTATTGCTGACTAAGATATTATAGAGAATAACTACATTTATATACAACACATGTATATGTGCGGGCCTAACTTATCTTGTAAAAAAATCTTATTTTCAGATACCACTCGATTTAGCCATTAAATTAAATTCCATAGAATCGTCGGATGAGTTTTTGCAGCTTCTTCAAGGTGTTCCAAAGAATGAAATGGATTCTACATTAAGCAGTAAGTTCAATTCACCCGATATCACTTCATTACGTATCAATGATATATAATAATTTTGAAAAATTGCTCGTATCGTAAAAATGTGAAACAAATTGGGATCTACTTATTGCAAATTATATTTTATTGAATAAAAGAGCATAAATATTAAAATCTATTGTCACAACTTATTATTGTTACAAAAATTAAAAAATATATTGCCATGCAATCATGTAATGTATTTCGAAAATATATTGATATCATCAATTATGTATGTTTCACAATATCGCGTAGTCACATGCGCAATTTAATGTAACCATTATAAAAAAATAATCGTTTATCGAGATGCAAATAAAGTCACACTGCGATCGTGATAAAATCAATATTTTCCATCTAACAATAAGCAGAAATACAAATTAAGTTACGGCGGTATGTCTTATAATTGTTCTACTGTTTACACAACGCGCAGTTATCAAATGTATACTGAGATCATCCTGTAAATTCACGTGGATCGTATGCGTGCTTATACTTTCGATGCAATGCTATAAGCCTTTGAAAAATGTATGTTACAAGCTCTTACGAGTCTAAAATATTTTTTAGGAATTTTGTAAGAGTTAAACGATTTTTTCGATTAACGCAGGATATAGTTTTCTATTGTAATGAATACAAATTCGCCGAAGCGTGTCCGATCGATTAATTCGTTTCATAATACTACAGTTACAGATACAAACGCCATTCAATCGCGCAAACTTGTACACGAGGTTTATTCTGCATCCGCTATTTCTTGCTTAACAGATTCATTTTATTCAACTTTTGTATAAACGATCATGTGAATTTGATACATAACATTAAGAAGTGGTTTTTTATTTGGATAGTCCAAAATCAATTTATTTCTCACGTAACGCGCGCAAGATTGTGCGTTGAATTTCTCTTGCATCTCGGCTTTGAAAAATTTCAGAAACTCCTCGCGATCCTTTGAGAAATTTAAGGGTTGCAAATAACCGTTAAAACAGTTTTTGTCCCGTATTAATGTACTGCTATCTCGGATTACCTCTTCTAAACTTGGCAATTTACTTTTTTGTATTTTATTTAAATGACTAGCGGAATGAACATTTTCCTGCATGCATTTGTTGACAATTTTTGGAGATTCGTTATCGATTAAAAGCGAATAGGCAATCTGTAATCTGCATTTTTGATTCCAATTCTTCCTTTTCCAGATTTTTGTCCAATGATATAAAAATAGAGAATCTGAAATTTAATTAATATAATATTTTATTTTAAATATATATAGAGAGAGAGAGAGTTTAGTGTGTTTTAATCATATAAATTTGCTTTAATCAATATCTATCTAATATTTACTTGATAAAACATTATCTATCCAAAAATAATTTTGGTGAATCTACATATAATTTATCTTTTTATAATTTAATTTATAATATCTTATAAATATAGATCTCTTTTGTTAAAAATGTTTTAATTTTAAATAATTTAATTTTAAAAAATTAAAATGCTTTAATCAGTTCTCATATAATTATTATTGTCTTATAATTGATTTTTTAATATAATAAAACATTACCTTCAAAATTGTTTTTTTAATTGATTTCTAATGCTACCGTTTCGAATATTTATATCTATCCTACCTTTATATATTTCGTATATCTATATTACCTTCTTGTATATTTATGCGTAAAAATTTTATTGTTCCATTTGCCTCCAGGTACTTAGTCGTATCAGCTTCAACAATAACAGGTCCATCTCCTTGACCACACTCTCTGTTGATAGCTCTGATGGTTGGTGCCATTTCCTCTTTCAATTCTGTCCTATTAATGTTCTCGACGATAGCCTGAGAGGTAATCTCGGGTTCGAAAAGATTACAGAGATCGTTCTTGTTAAGATTATCACTCTGATCATCTATGTTAGCGATTGTAATTTCATTTTGATTCGCTTCAATATTTGTATTCACATTGACATTGACATTCACATCATTACAAGCTGTCATTATTTCCGATTTGTACGTAAGCTCTTCAATATTACAAGTGGCACAGCCATCCTTATGTACGAAAGTTGTGTCGTTTTCATTATTTTCCTGATTAGAATCTATTGCGTTTTCATGGTTCGTTGACATTTCAGTCTCGTGTGAACAGCGAGTTAGTTCTTTATGAGAACAATAGCTTGTGTGGGTTTCACACTTATCGCTAGCATTTTGATCTAAAGATTCTTTCGACCTACGCGAAAAGTCAAATCGTCTTTATCTAATATAAAAAGTGTTAGGTTTTTAAATAAATTAAATAAAGCTAAATATAACTTTTATGTAGGTTGAATATCCTAAATATATTAGTTTTTGGAAAAAGCTATGAGAATGCGCAATTTATCATTTTAATATTCTCACCGATTCGATTGTTTCTCCTTAGTGGTGATACCCAAAATTGGTATAATGTCGTCAAACGTATGAAAGAATTCTGTTTTATGGGACATAATAAAAGCAGCTACATCTTTTTTCCCTGTGATCTTTTTTCCAAACCATTCAAGCACCACATTTTTTGAAAGATGATTCTCTAAACCGGGAATCATTCTATCAGCCAACATGAAATAATGATTTGCAACTGAAATCGCTCGCGCACATTCGTTGGTCATCTTTGCGCTCGAAAAAGATAACGCGAGTACCTACAAAAAACTTAATATCGCCTAATTTTACTTATATCGTTCAACGAACTGTTTATTTTAGCGTTTATTTCAGACGTTATTTATTATACTTATGTTGTTAGACTAGATACTGTTTTGTTGATATTATCCCAAGTTTCATAATAACACGAAATGTTTACATACATACAAAAAAAGAAAAAATCTAACGCTACCTATTTGAAAATTAATATCTCTAACATCCCTAAGATTGAAATTTTTTTTCAGCTGGATTTGATAGAATACAAACGGAAATTTCAGGTAGATTTGGCGAGGAACGATCGAACGCAGCGAGAGCGACACCGGCCAAGTGTATGCCCGAGTTGCAACCCGTTTCTCTAAAACTGGACGACGATCCTTCGACGATTATCTATCCGCCCTGCACACGGATCAAAAGATGCGGCGGTTGTTGCGGTAGCTCCTTGCTCTCGTGCCAGCCAACAGCCATGGAGTTAGACTAGATACTGTTTTGTTGATATTATCCCAAGTTTCATAATAACACGAAATGTTTACATACACACAAAAAAAGAAAAAATCTAACGCTACCTACTTGAAAATTAATATCTCTAACATCCCTAAGATTGAAATTTTTTTCAGCTGGATTTGATAGAATACAAACGGAAATTTCAGGTAGATTTGGCGAGGAACGATCGAACGCAGCGAGAGCGACACCGGCCAAGTGTATGCCCGAGTTGCAACCCGTTTCTCTAAAACTGGACGACGATCCTTCGACGATTATCTATCCGCCCTGCACACGGATCAAAAGATGCGGCGGTTGTTGCGGTAGCTCCTTGCTCTCGTGCCAGCCAACAGCCATGGAGATCCGAAACTTCGAGGTAATCGATCGTCATCGAGTTTAAGAATACGAAAGAGAACGCGCCTATTATTATAAGCAGACAACTCGAGAGAAAGCAATAATAGTTGAACATTTTTTATTTGTTTGTCTCTGTTGTCTTCAGGTGGTCGTGGCGTCGCTGGATGGACTGAATTACGCTGGTCGGCGAATTGTGCCGTTGGAGGAGCACACTAAATGCAAGTGTGACTGCAGAATCAAAGAGGAGGTAATTTGATGACAACCGATAATTGGCGGATAATCGGTGCCTTCCTGCTTAACCGGGCCGCACGGTTTGCGAGTTTCGCACCTCACACATCGTATCTCATTGTATTGTTTTTCACGTGACATATGTACGTGAGAGCGATTTACGTCATCTAGTCGTCTGAAAAGAGCACGAACTCCTCTCGTGTTTTCAAGTTTTCCAACAATGCATGAAAATACATTAAAAACAGCAGTAATAGGCGATCCGAAAGCGTGAATCATTTTCTATACATGCATCTTCATCTCGTTTGTCCTTCAAATGCAAGATTCAAGTTTTCATTACAAGTTATAAAAAATTTCAGTTTTAAAAAATGTATATGTTTCTAACAAATTAATATTATACTTTGAGGCATTTATGACACGCGTAATGTACAGTGCAATATTTAAACCAAAATAAGCTTCGACAATTTCTCAATTTCGTTGATTACGTATTACTACAATTGACGCTTCCTTACAACGTGCAGACGCTCGTGAAGTGTGTCAATGCGTTGGACAAGCAAAATTTAATCGTATTTAAGCGCGCGCGCAAAGTGTTGACATTCTTTTCGTTGATGATTCATACTACATCGCTTTTTACCGTAGCATTGCAACGAAAAACAGCATTACGAGCCGCACAATTGCAAATGCGTCTGCGACAACGTCGACGAGGCGGAGAAGTGCCGTAAGACCAACGACACAAAGATCTGGAACCCGGATCTTTGCATTTGCTCGTGCAGAACTATCGAGCCATGCAGCACCGGATATTACTTCAATTACAACACGTGCAGGTGTGAACGGACAGAATAGAGGGATCTTCTAGAGGAATAAGGCGTCTTCCCCTTTTCACTGCACTCTACTATTCTGTCATGACTTGTAAGCCATGCGCGAACGCACCGATCTATTCACCGAAGTATTCTTGACGTATTTCGGCCATCCATTTGATTCTGCACAAAATTTTTGCAAATCTCATTGTATGAGACCTTGTACCCTATCCATGAATCTATGTCATGCACTCTATGTTTGTACTTTCCTTGCACGGAGTGTTCGCTCGCGAATTAAATTACTTTCGATTTCTCTCTCTCTCTCTCTCTCTATGCTATTTAACGTTTCTTCTTCGCCTAATTACTAAAATAATGTTATATCTCATGATATATATACTTAACTAACACATAACATTAAAGGTGGAATGTTTTGTACTTTACTAACAATGACTGCCACTTTAAAGAAATCCTTAAAAAATAATGATGCAAAATGACAGGAAATTAAAAAACTGAGATTAAATATATGTGAACGGTAACTTACACTATCCTCTCGGTTCACGCACGACAAAATTATAGTATTCATCATTGCAATTATTCGCAACGTAACCGTAAATATGTTCCAGATGTGGACCGATAATGTTGTCTAGACCAGTAAACAGATTATCCACGAAAGGTTCAAATTACAATTTCTCTAACCGTCGGCCCGAAAATGTGCCGCCTGAGATAATCCCGTTGGACCCATTGGATCCCAGAAGAAAGCACAAGGAGGATCCAGAATACAAGTGACAAAGAATTGGGACAGACGTACGGATTACAAGACTGCTAAGACGTATCCACAGTCACTTTGTTAGTCTCTTTGTTACACATACAAGACTTGTCATTAATACAATGCCTCGGAACTGAAAGAATAGATTATTTTATTCGTCCATTCATTAGATTGTCGCAGTTTCATCACAATAAAAAGTATATTGCAGAATCTATAAACATTCAGTATTGGTGCGTTCGCAATGCATAAAATAGTATGATAATAGATATTGCCAGGTCTGCGATCTAATAGTATAAGAAATATTACATTTTGTGATTATATTTCCAAACTATGGTAGAGTGACACAGGCTTTCCTAGTTCCAAGGTATTAAGCTATTATGTATTTACTGTTGGATAAAGATCAAGGAACATTGTGATATAATAAGAAAAGAATTATTCATAAAAATATAATCTTCAATATTATTTATATCATAAAATTATTGTTTTTGTATTTATTGTTATAATGACAAAGTAAGAAATAACTATTATTTACTCTACTTATTGCACATGATATACACATGACAATAAATTTATGATATCACACAAGACTTTCGCTTACATATATATTTGTTAATAAATACTTATATCTAAGTCATTATAACATGAAATTTTTAGTTTAAGGCTTCTCACTGCTGTTTTGAATTATGTCAAAGCAAAAACTATATATGTACTCTTCTTGTTAACTGTAGATTTAGGTTTTCAGAGTGATGACATACCATAAACTGCAGTGAGAGAGTGTATCAAATGCAAACAATATGAGATAAATACAACCGTTATACCAGTTATTATTTTTCTTTAGTGGATGTATGTTCTATATCCGCTACAATCTGGTTCATTCCTTTCTCATGTTTTTCAACCTTTTGCAGATATGTGACAACGTTCTTGTTAATCCTTAACATCTCGCTGTAACTCGCACTCATAGATTCAACAGATTTGGCTATGTAATCTAAAGAAAAAAAAATTACATTTTAACATTTAACATTACATATTGAAACATGTCGTAGTCTCAAGTTTTCACAAAAAAAAAACTTTTAATAATCTATAAAACGTTTTCTAAGAACTAGTTTTTTCTCTACAACTCATCTTCATCCAGTGCCTCTATTTTATTCTCATTATTCTTTCTTTCTACATCAAACTGTCATAGAAGCCACGTAAGGAAATGTTTACACTTTCAATAAATCTTTCTTACCAATAGAAGACGCAATATCTGCAATAGCCATTTCCTTCGTTAATTTGGACCGTTTTCTCCGCTGTTCTATTGAATCATTATAAGACATGCTGCTATCTTGTACAGATATTGCATATTAATCAATCAGCGATATTCTTAAAAAATTTGTATGTAAATATATACAAAAAGGTAGATCGTTTGACATTCATAGAGCCTCTTGGTCGCAAAAAGGCGCGAAAACGATCATCACTACTCAGCCATATTGTACGCAATTGGTCAAGTATACACTTGTATAAAGATCAATTTTGATTTACACGACAACGATTAACACAATTTTAGAACAATAAAAATTAATATAATTAATTACTTTTACAAAATTATTTACAAAGGAATAGATTTATTCAACTGAAAAGGAAAAAGTTGCTTTTGACATAGTGTTGTCTTTGTTGTGTAAAAGTTGAAGCCTCTAACCTCTCTTTTTCTTTTTCTCTGTTTGACAACATTCAGACAGGTCGCATTCCTTTTCACCTTTCCAATACTGTTTGCATTTGTGAATGCTTTTCTTGTGCAATCAGTCAAATAATATGATAGCAACGGATATTTACAGCGCTTTTAAAGATACAGAGGTAAATACATATAGTTTTCATTATATATATAATTTAATGTAAAGAGACACGGATATAAATTTTATAACCCACAAAAATCTTAATTATTAAATTGCGATCATTAGTATTTTTGCAATTAAAGAGGCTTTAATAAGATTTCGTCGTATAAATTAGAAAATATGTTCCAAAACACACACAATGTGAGAAAGTTATCTAGCGAGTTTCTGTACTCTTAATCATCTTTAGTATCACTAGATGGCATATACTACTCAAAACGGCGCAATTTATTCTTATAATTTTTGTGTATGAAATAATATATAAGTATAAAAGATTTAATTATGTAATATTTTATCTTGTTATATTAAAAATAGTTTGGTAAAAATCGTTCTCTCTCTCTCTCTCTCTTCTTTTATTGTAATTTTTTAAAATATTTAACTTTTATTAAATGTTTTTATTTTTAACTTTTCTTTTTCTTTTATATAGGTATCTTAACATTCTTATGTCCGAGAACATCTTCAAAATTTCACGGAAGCCGAAGATCAAGTTGATCGGCATAAGTCGATGAACGATTAATTGGCAATTTTGTAATTAGAGACTTTACAACTGACCAGTGCTGTGCTTGCAGTGATTATAGGCTTGAATTTCAGGTAATTTTACCGCGTATAATTGATTCGTGTTCATGATTTTACGATAAACGTACGAGCTGATTTTTTTAATTTATGATTACATCTCCGGCATACTCATGGATACGGGTAGCGAAAATTCTCTTCGAAAAATCTAAATTAATCATATTCGCGTTCAGAATTCAATTTATCTCACGAAATATTTGTTATCTTGTGCTGGAACGAGTCTTTATTTATTACAGAAAAAAATGAGAATTATTTTTTTGTGTTAAAATAAATTATATTAAACTGATATTTTAATATTAAACTTGTTAGCCATCCCCCTATTTTGACTTGTATTTTCATCAAATATATGTACTTGATACACATTATTTATTAACAATGATATATATAACAGTTTCATATCAAGTACTGCCGCCGAACAAACTCGAGCGATTTGGAGAGAGCTGACGACGGTCGAGATTTGCCGTGATACCCGCGATTAATCATCAGAGGGCTGCCTGATATACACGCTTAAAGGTTGCTGGCGAAAGGGGGAGAGAAACGGTAGCCGACTCGGCCGGTCGCCCAACCGACCTTCCGTACCACGGCGCCATTTTTTTGCGCCATCCGTTATAATTGCCAGGGCCTTGTCACTTTTGCGGGCTTTCGCAGTGAGGTACCTGATGTGTACGTTGCCCCGTGCCGGTTTTCTTACACCGAGGCGGCTTCGTCAAAGCGATCAGGAGAACATAGGGAGGGAGTGGACAATGAGCGGAGAACGAAGGACCAGAAACGAGGTGAACAATGCCGACTGTCATAGCAATTGCGAAGCTTCCTCTCGTCTCGTTTCGAACGAAACGCCGACGCACAACATAATGTTAAATTTTTTTTATTTTGCTCCGATAAGTTTTTGAGAAGGTCTAATGTTTTATCGGTTAAAAGTGAATAATAAATGAAATTGTAATTTAATTTTTCAGTAAAAGTCAGGAAATATCTATTGTGTTTCTCTATTAAATATCTTCATTCAAAAAAATATAAATATATAGATTTTTTATATTTAATAGCGTCAAAGATTTCTTACTTACAATTAGATATATTAGATTTCTATTTAGTTTATTAATATTTTCGTCAATGGATCTTTTTAGTGTAAAAGGATTTTATTTTAATCTGTATAAATAATACAATTTTAATATTTAATTGCAGCCTAACTCTCGCGTTGCAGTTTCAATGGTGCTCTCGTCGGTTTCTCGGGGAGCGGATAACGCTTAAAATTCAAAGACGATCGGCCGGCCAGTGCCGGCAAAAACTCGTGCCTCGCCTGCGCATTTTACGCCACTTTCTTGCGTATGTACGCACGCGTGTAGGTATCTCCCTCTCTTCTCTCTGTTTCTTTCTCTCTCTCTCTCTCCCTCTCTCTCATCCTCCCCTATTCCCGCGGCCTCTCAAGGACTGGTGCCGCCTGCGGATGGCCCCACGACAGAGAAAGCGCCGACGAGAGAAGTCGGAGGGACGCAATCGTAATACGGTAGCCGGTACGGCGGTGAGTTTAAATCATATTAAAGCACGTCCAGGCATCTCGCGGGCCCGTAAGTCCGGATTACGGACGCGGCCGGCCCGGTCTACGCGCGAAATTCCACATACAAAGTAACCCGGATCGTCTTACCTCGGGGACGCTTCATGGAAGACAATCTTTAGGAGTCTGCTGCAGCGAAAGGATTAACGCACGCGGTCTTGGTTGTTGCGAAAGTGGCTAAAATGCCACGTTTAGCACGTAAAAAATTTATTTGGAACACTGATAAAATTATTGTTACAATTATTTCATATATATCGTACAAATAATGATTTTTATGTATCGTATATATAATCTCATTATGCATACTTTATTGCGATTAACTGGTTAAAATATATTCAAAACGAAGAAAGAATGTAAAGCTTAATTTAAAAAGATCTCTTTCCTGGCATCTTCTTATGTGAATTTCAAAAGCTCGATAGATTTTATGCGAATCGAATATATCGAAAAGATTGAATGAGATAATCAGTTAAGAACACTATATCAATTACTCCATGTGATGGATACATATAATAATTGAAATAAAAAATATCGCTGCGTTGAAAATCACACATGTTCGTTTTTTTCCTGCGCGATTTGAAATCTTAATAAGAGCAACAAAAAATAGTCTTATTGAAAAAAGAAATATTGTAATCAGCAAGTATTTTCCTGCCTAAAGCGATACTCTTCGTACAATTCGCTCAATGAGATCGATGTTCCATGAAAAGAAATATAAAATAAAAAGAAATAGGCTATTTATAGTTTTTAGTATTTTGTGAAAAGATTGATACAATGTTTTGTGTCTTAATGTTCTGTGAATGTCTGTGGATTATAATATAGCAAGATAAATTGCTTGGTATAAATATAACGGCAGAAGTGAGGCTTATATCTCCAGTTCTTTTTCTTTTCATGTATCGCGTAAAAAGTTGCCCTCGCCGAAATTACACCGGTATCGGCTCCTGGTTACCAGCGTACGGAAGCATCGGGCCAATCTATCGGCGGAGGGGGGCAAGAGATGAAAGACGAAGCATAAGAGATAAAGTGGTCTCATGAAACGTTGTTACGAAACAAAACGTGGGCAGCGCCGGTAGAAAATGGCGTGGGCCGTGACTGTCCGAGACCAGGTGAAACGTGTTTGTACAAGATACGAACTGATAAGCCATCACTGAGACTTAACGAAAGGGTACGAGCATGATGGTCACCGTTGCTTAAAGTCGATCAGGGAGAATAAGATGATGCATAAAAAGATTTGCAATTTTCTTGAAAAAATTAACATCTTTTAGCTTAAATTACGTTAATCTTCTCTGCCGATATTAGAAAATTATTTTCTTTTATTTCTAATCTAACTTTAATCTTTATTTTAAAATAATTACTTAATCCCAGTAAAGTTTAAAGTCACGAAAATTTAATGGATAGTTAATGGTTCCCTTGTGTAATCAAATTTTCTCTAACAGGTAATATGTTAAGTTTTTAGTCTGCTTGTCAATTTATCGGGCACGATTTTATCGCATCCATATATGCTCAAATCTATTCCGAAACTATTCATAGATGATGATTATGCAACAGGAGGTTCCGATACATGTGTCGGGAAAGATCGCGACCTTTTAGGATTCGTTTCGGTCACGGGCGAAGTAAATCATGATGAGAGTAACTTCTATATCGCGCGTTAAAAGCATGCATTAATGCTTTTTTTTTCCATATTATATCCAATGTATTGGATATTACTGTCCAATAATGTAATTTGCAAAAAATTGAAAAAGATATTTAAGATGATTCCATAGATAGATAAAATCAGAACTTGAGCGAGTAAAGCGAGAAAAAATCACATGGCACATAATGGACTCGCCAAGATAAGTTGAGAGGGAACAAGAGATGAAGAATGAGAGACACAAATGGATACAGTAGCGCAACAAGAGCAAATCAATGGTTTAGGTCGGGATTCGAAGCGGATTACTGTTGGAATAATAATAACGACTGAGACGCTGTGCGTACCCGCGACACGCACGCATGTGTGTCGAGGATGATCGCGCGTGATGACTTCTGAGCTACGCGGTCCACTTTTCTTCGGTACAGACGCACGAGAAAGTTAACAGAGAAGAAGTTCCTTTTACAAAAGAGAAACGCGAAAATCTTATTGTTAATTAAAATAGAAATAAAATAAAAAAAAAGTAATATATAAAAAGAACACCACAAGATACTATATATAAAAAGATATTAAAACTATATTTAATTTTATAGAAATTTAATTTTTCTTTATAAAATTAATTTTAGGAAATATTAAATATTGTTATACGGGATTATATGGATTTAAAGAGAAAACACTGAAGAAGGTGGAGCGGGAATAGGAAAGAAAAGGTCCTCGCTGATTGTGTAAAAATTGAGAAAAGGTGTAAAAGCAGAGGCAGCGAGAGGAGAAATGCTTAAGACGAGAGTACGCAGCACAAAGAAACCTGCTGTTTACGAACTACCCGCGTCTCGTACGCACCAGCTGTAAATTACCATGTATTCGAACGTAATGCTCGCTTTTACTATTCTCAAGACGGCGAAATGACCGGTCTTGGTTCGTATCGTTGCACACAGAAACGAGTATATATAGATACGCTTGCAAATAATACAATAGTATTTATGCGTCTGAACTGTAAAAATAAACGAGATGCATACACGGCAGCATTTCGAAAACAGGCACGCGTGTTTTACATCTCTGGATAGATCTTATTCATTTATAATCCTAATTTTGCAGATAACTTGTAACTAAAATTTAATCGAGAATCTTATCGCGTATTATTATTTATACGTTTTATGTAACAATTAAAAATCCCTTTGTGACTTCTCTGGGCTCTACAGAGAACCAGTCTTTTGCGTATGTTTCTCTTCGTTTTCTACGCGTATCTGGATGCGGAAAGAACATCACTCCACCCTTATACGCAATCAGCGAGCGCACCGTCGAGGTTTCTATCGACGAGACTACCGTTTATTACTGCTTCGTTACCGCGTCTCTTCCTCTCTCTCTCTTTCCGTCTCTATCCCTCTCGACTGGCTTTGGTATTACACGCCGGCACCGATGACATTAATGATCCTCGCAGAATTACGAGTGTATGTCCGCGCACACTTGACCGCGCTATTCTACGGAAAGCTACGAGACGTATTCATGGGATAAGTGGCCGTTCGTCGGAGATCGCTCTTCCTTCCTTCTTGTTCCCCGCCTCCGTCGTGTTTCTACAAGTTCCCCGATACAGCCTCATCAAATCTTGCTTCACGTGTTGCTATATATTCGAACTTTGTGAGAATAAGTGTATGTTTAGGGAGAGTGCGCTCGGTTGAGCTCACTTACGCTCATATCGAATGTCGTTAGATACAAAGCTAGTAACATAAGCGACACTCCATCGAGGCCTTTCTCGAGTATAGATAGCGAGACAGAGGCTTCTCTCTTACGGTTAGGGTTGCTATAATAAAATTTTCAAAACTAGAATTTATGACCCAAAGACCCCGGACATTTCGCTTGCAACCTCGAACGTATAACAAAAATGCGAATATGTTCTCGTTTTCATTAGTACTTAGAGTAAAATGAATAAATTAAACATGTTTTTAATTTAAAAAAAGTTTTATTATTAGGTACCTATTTACCTTATTGTACCTATAGTATAGATCTCAATCTCACATCTCACGCATAAAAATAAGAAAACGGATGGTTGATAACTTCAATTGTATTGAAGTGATTGAACACGATGAGGTTAATTAAAGCGGCGTTTACAATAGAAATTTTAAGCCTTAAGAAATTGACCAATCACAATCAAGTATGAGAAGAATACTCGACTGTGATTAGTCAATTTCTTAAGGCTTAGGGCTTAAAATCTTATTGTAGACGCCGCTTAAATCTAAAAAGCGAAATATTTATGAATATCCTTAAACCTCGGACATTCATAATTACCCCGGACACATTCGAAAAATCCCCCCGGATGTCCCCGGACGTCCTAAAAAAGAGGACGTATGGCAACACTACTTGCGGTACAAGAAAGTAAAATAACTTCCTCGAGCGTTTCGCGCGTTGAATCACGCCTCGTTTCACATGAAACCTTCCCCCTTCTCGTATCTGATAATCATAAACATCTTTTCGAATATAAGAGCGTCAGAGCGACGTGTTTCAGAAGCAAAGCTGATTTTAGGAGCAGTACTTTTATCCGTCAACGTTGAATCGATACAAGGAAAAAAAGCGTCAATAACAGTGACGGGTGAGGGAGAGAGAAAGAGAATAAGCCTCGAGACGAGAATGATCCAAGAAAGATCGAGAGTTTCGTGGATCCGGATCCGATGGTCGAATTCGATCCTCGTATCTCGCGTGTCGGGACACGCTTCGTTTAAGTGTGCTTCTCTTCTCTCTCTCTTTCGAGTCTTCTCCTCGTCGATGCGCAACATCTTCTCCTTTCGCTCGTAATTTCTCTTATTCTTTCTCTCTCCCTCTCCCTCCATCTTTCTCTCATACCCGCTCTTCGTCGTTCTCGGCATCTCGTTCACTCGACGAAAACAAAAGAAGCAACTGGACTAACTTGAAGCGGGGAAGAACGAGGGAGAGGGAGGAAAAAAGGAACGAATCTCGGGACGAGGAGAAGCGTAGCCGGAGGGATAAAGAGAGAAGCGAGGAATCGGTGGGAGGGAAAAAGGGGAGAGGGGACGCAGCAAGAGAAAAAGAAGAAGCAGCGCGAGGAGCAACAAAAGTAGCCGTGACGCTGTACAAAGCGAGCAAACCGAACGAGCGGGGCCCGAAGGGGAAAAAGACGAGAAGATCGGCCCTTCGGGGCGATGTAGAAGGGAATGGGGGAGTGCACGATGGAGAGGCGAGGATGGATGAAGGGAGAAGGCGGCAGGGATGTAAGGCGGAGGCTGTTGTGCCTCGTGCAACACTCGCGTTTCGCATTAACGACGTAATTTCTCGGAAATGAACGAAGAGAGATTTATCGCTCGCGTACAAAAATATATCATATCGTAGAATATAAAACTGAAAATGATAATCTTAAAAGATAGTTGAAATGTAGGCAAATTTTTTCCCCCAAAAATGCTCCCAAGAAATTATTAATCGAAAATATTTATGCGGTAAAAGATATTTATATAGAAGAGAAATGTTTATATAAAATTTCATTAACTAAAGAGAGATGTATTTCGCGAATACCATTGTTACTTTCTCTGTTCAACAGCATATCATTGTCGCGACCGTTTTCCGCTAGCGGCTTTCGCATGGCACAAAGAATTCTTCCGCGAACGTCACGTTCGTCATTAAGTAGTTTCGATGAATTCACGTACTGCAACGAATGACTTTTGAAAAAGAGAGAACGCGTTTCGCGACAAAGATGTCCCAATCAGGGATAAAAAGCAGCCGTATAATTGATCTCACGGAACTCGAATCTGGGTTAAAGACCGAGGAGCATATTTATCTCGACGAAGCTTGCATAGCAATTGGCATATCCCGTTCGAATAAAAAGTCTTTTTCAATGATAATTTCAGTAATAAACATATCTAAATATTTCAATAAATATTAATTTAAAAATTTTTACGTTCTTTATCTAATGAAGTAAACAGAGTAAACCAAGTCAAATCCAAAAGAGTAAGATTTCTATAATAAAAGATGGTAGTATGCACGATTTAATTAATAACTCTTTTCATCTCTCTCTAGAAAAGCGAACATACAATTAATTACTACTTGCATCCTTTATTTACGCTACCGCTTATTAGCGCTAACGCTGCAGCAGCTTCCATTATGAATCATCTGGAGGGAGCTTCTCGTTTCTTTTTTTTTTTCTTGATACTTGTCATTTATAATTACAGAATATTTTACGCGTTACAGAAGATTCGAAGTAATTAGCTCAAAGCTTGGATATCACGTATTTATTTCGAGAAAAAAAAAACACATTTTTTGACATCTATAATATAATAATGTTTGAAACCCAGATATTTTTTACCTCTTTGTTATTTTAATAGATTCACTAAAATCATTATAAGATGTAATAAAATGTAGAACACGTTACATAGAGCAGAATGCACAACACAATAAAAGCAGCGATCTTTGTTCATTGTCGGTCGATACGCTCCTGGATGAGGAGAGAGGCGAAGAAGAGAAAAGAAGAGAGGAAGAAATAAAAAGGCAGAACTGGCAAAAGAGGCAAAACCGCGCACACACGTTATGTTACTCTCTCCCTCTCGCTCTCATCTTATCCTCCGTCCTGTTCTCCTCGTCGTATGCTGGTGCTCGGCGTTGCTTCTACTGTACGATGCAGTAATGTATAGTACGGTAAGGCATAATATGATAGCGTGCACTTCTCTCGTATGCCAGTGTACGAATGCGATCATAGCAATAGAACGAAGCATCTCGCAGCATCTTTTTCGGAATTTACGTTAGATCTCCGCGCGAGAGAGACGATTCATTATAAAATTATTTACGTTTTTTTTTCGTTTTTACTTGTAGTTTTCCTTTTTCTTTATCCCACAAGATTTCCATTTACTTAAGAGATTTCTGTTTTTGCTACGATATATAATTATAAAAAATCGAGATATCGAAACAACAAATAAATCTTTTCGAAGGAATCTAAGATATTCAAACGTTGAGTTGTTTTGCAAATGAGCCGGCAGCTCGATCAATCTCATCACGTTGGCGTATCCTGTGTGTTTCGCTACGTCCGGCTTGACGTAGGCAGGTACAGCGATGAGCTGAGTATAAGCTGATAACCAAAGGATGTGTCAAGATCCCCCTCTGGCAAGGGTCAAGCATACTTTGTCAACGATTCGCGCGCATTTACTAATCTATGCGAATCTATGCACTGTCACCTGCAGACACGAAGCTGATTCTCTCTATATTTGCCATACGTTCGTCCATACGAAAAAAATTTCTCATAGTTGTATCACGATTTTTGTCGTATCACGTTTCTCTATAGATATCGCATATTCCTCATCATATACATCTTTCATGTATCTGTGCGATATTATCTCTTCGTGGTACAATTATTTACATATAATCCAGATAATATAATAAGAGCGGATTTAATTTCTATAACAGAAGATATTTTTGCCGCGTGCGTGCATCGCGAGGAAAGATTTATTTCATAATCCAGCGTAGAGCGTGGCCGTGTGGGCACTTTATTCTTTTAGTATGTAGGTAATATGAAATATGGTAATTGGCGTCACCGTAGGGGGATCGAAACGGTTGATTTAAATTGCCTAATTGTAAGTTCCTCCCGCGTTCCACGTCTTCTGGGCAGAGTTGATCGGTAGTTGTGTTCTCCGCGGTAGCAACCGCACGTAATAGCATTCGGAAGACATGAGCAAAAAGAAGGGGAGGAAGTAAAAGAGAGAGAGAGAGAGAGAGAGGGGGAAGGATGAAAAAGAAGAGAAGAGCAGGAGCGCAGAGAAAAAGAAGATCGAAAAAAAGTCACATGAGGGGGGAATGCGAGAGGCTTACGACTCAAAGAGGGAGAGGAGGAGGAAGGGGAGGGAAGGAAAAAAAAGCGGGACATCAGGAGAGATTAAAATCGTCGAATCCTTTTTCTGCTATAGGCACCCTCGTCCTCCTCACTCTCTGATCCGCGAGCTATTTATAATACATCTATTATTAAAATGAGAAAACTTTATAAAATAATTTATTCTTTCTACAAAAAATAAGAAAATTATTTTCAACTTTTTTTTTATGAAGGACAAATCGATTAATCGCTTTTTTCTTTACGCAACAAAATATTTTTGCAAATTTTATTCATATAATATTCTCGTATATATATATATATATCTAAAGTGGTTAAACTTAAATATTAAAGCACGGTCCTGAGCTATATAATCCGTAACTCAACCTCTCTGTCTACTGTCTACGCGAAACAAAATCTCTCCGCAGCTTATCTGCAACTTCATAGCGCCGGTGAAAAATGTTTTAAAATATCGTTGAGAGATATTACTTAATTTGCTTTACATTATAGAGACGTTTGTGTCCCGTTTTTAAAATAATGTACAATCATAAAAGAGCTTTATGGAGCCGAGACGAGATTAGCTCTGCAGTTTCTGGAAGAACTTAGAGCCGAGGTCCAGGGGATTTTTCTCGTATGTGAGCGGCACACGATCGTGCTGCGGCAATCTCTGCGCGAATCGTTGCACGGGATGATTTGACGTAATCACCTTCTGCCGCGAAAGGATTCGAGGCTACCGCAGTACGCTTATATCCTGCCACCGTCTCCTCATCTCTCGCGGCGTTCTTTTACTTTATTTCCCCGTGCTTTCTCTTTCTTCTTCTTCGTGTTCGTCCCCCTGCCGTTCCCTCGCATTGCTCGCTTTTTCTCGCGCCGTTCTTCGTCTATAAAAATATGTTTTGCCGGGCGAAAGATTTCGTGTCTTGGAATATATTATAGTTAGGATTATATATCTGAAATCCTTTTTGAACGTGAACAATTCTTCATTTTCAACACAAAAGTGGACTTGGATCTATCTAATATATTTCGGCTCTTAATAACGAAAATGTTTAAATTAATTATATCATTTTGTGTATGCATATATATATAATTCTCGTCATATAATTTTCGCCAAGTTTATGTCATATAATTCTCGTCAAGTTTAATGGATCTTTAATAATTTTTTTTATGATGCTGTTAAAATGATTTTTAAATAATATGTGTAAAAAAAATATATCGCGTAATATGTAAATATGTATCGTAACAGTAGGCATTTAAAAAAATTTAGGATTAATTAATTTAATATTATTGATACAATTTAATGAAAATATCCTCTCTTCCTCTCTGTAACAAAATATTTCGCAATTTACAATTCGCAGATTAATTAAGTTTTAATATATTTCTCTTCTCTTTTGATTATATATACGGCTAATTATCGAATGTGTATTTCAAAAAATGATAATTTATTCATGATGTTTTCGTAACTACGCACTACTCTCATGGACTCGGTCGTTTGTTTATTCACAATTTTACGGTTTCTCGTGTTAGCTAGTAATATATCGACCGATCACACATTTTGTATTCACATATTCGCATTCTCTAAAACATTCTCACATACGGGGGATCTTTAATAATTTTTTTTATGATGCTGTTAAAATGATTTTTAAATAATGTGTAAAAAGATATATCGCGTAATATGTAAATATGTATCGTAACAGTAGGCATTTAAAAAAATTTAGGATTAATTAATTTAATATTATTGATACAATTTAATGAAAATATCCTCTCTCTTTTGCTGTAACAAAATATTTCGCAATTTACAATTCGCAGATTAATTAAGTTTTAATATATTTCTCTTCTCTTTTGATTATATATACGGCTAATTATCGAATGTGTATTTCAAAAAATGATAATTTATTCATGATGTTTTCGTAACTACGCACTACTCTCATGGACTCGGTCGTTTGTTTATTCACAATTTTACGGTTTCTCGTGTTAGCTAGTAATATATCGACCGATCACACATTTTGTATTCACATATTCGCATTCTCTAAAACATTCTCACATACGGGCGCAGTTTGAAACGACTTCCAAAGTTAAAGAACCACGCTCGTTTGATTCACTTTACTATATCCTGGAAAGATCCCGCTTTTATCGTAAAACCTTTTGGAGACACTTTAACAGTGCGATCGTATACATGGGACGAGGGATCTTTGGTGTCTCGGATTCGTGATTTACACGTCGTTAAGGCCACGGACGCTACGAGTAAAACTTGAGCAAGCCTGTGTGCGTGCGCAGATACACAGTTCTCCCTTCACTCTCTCTTTCTTTTCTCTTTCTCTTTCTTCTCTTGCTGTCGCATAAGGACACGCGTGTTTACGTACGTACGCCTCGAAGGACGCATGAGGCTTGATAATAAACCCTGCTACGAGTAAAACTTGAGCAAGCCTGTGTGCGTGCGCAGATACACAGTTCTCCCTCCTCTTTCTCTTTCTCTTTCTTTTCTCTTTCTCTTTCTTCTCTTGCTGTCGCATAAGGACACGCGTGTTTACGTACGTACGCCTCGAAGGACGCATGAGGCTTGATAATAAACCCTGTACGAAAGCTTCAGCCAGTCGAGTAACATACTTGAACAGTGACACCACTCACGCGTGTCTTTATAGAAAGATCACAGTTCGCGTGGACATAACGAGAAAATCGAAATGATCTTTATTGGCCGAGAAAATTTTTGGAAGACATTCAATTTAATTTATTTATGAAAAAATTTGCATGCAATCGACTTTTTTAAATAATCAGTTTCTTTATATGGGCTTTTCGGTAAATTGCGGCACATAATTGGCGAAGGAGATATGTAATTCCTTATGAAGAGAACAAGTATTAGGTATATAAAAAGTAACTTGTTTTAATTATTTTAGAAATAATTAAAAATATATATGAAAGTAGTATATTTTTTTTCTTTTTGGCTATGTATTAATTAAGGCAGTTAGTTGTCTCAAGAAGTGATCAATATTTAAATATGGACTTACATAATTGCAATAAAATTACGGGGTTGATTTATCTTTCGCTGCCAATCAAATTGACCCGTTACATCGATTATATCGCTTGATAACACTTGACATAGGAAATAGCGATGTGCGATGCGCGCGCAAAAGATCCTTGACAAATAACGCAGAATTTGAAGAGACATCGAAAGACAGGGAGAAAAAGAATAGAAATTCCTTCTCTTTCTATCTTTTCTCTCTCTTGTACACTTTTGTTCGAATCGTGTACTAAAGATTTATTGGCATACGGATTTGCATTTTAAATATGTGAAGTGGCGCGGAAGATGTTAAGCTGCCTGAAAAGAAGATTCTGTCTCCTCCGCCCTCATCGCCGCCGTTATCTCTCCTGAGTACTATCCACTTTTTAAAGAGATGGGTGTAACATGCGTTTTTTGCGTCACAGAATCGTAAGAATTTTTTGTCTATATAAAAAGGAAAAAATTATATTTATATATGAACAATCTAATCATATTGTATTTTCATTTCTTTCGACATTTATGATAATCCACAAGAATTACAGATATTTTTTTAATAGTATTAAATACGCGCGTAAACTATTCTCGGAATGACTGGAACGATTTTGATAATGCCGTTAATCCTGCCGACAATCCGCAATCAGTTGCAGGCTATTAATGTTCTGTTGGCACCAATACAAAAAATTAAAAGAGAGATAATAATCCTACGCGGGATGAGACACGTAATGCTCGAGAAAGATGTCTCGTGCCCAGACGAGCGCGATTATCTGATATAACTTTCGAATTGTTTTCTTGATAATTTTTAGCGGTCTTATTAATTTTATATTTATATATATGTATCTCGCCAAGATGGATAGTAAAGAAAGATAAAGTGAATATCAAAGGTGAATATCAAAGTTATTCTTATGGCATATAGTGCGCGTCGATTTCATCTTTTCCTCTTTTCTTTGTTTCCCCGTTTTGTCATTATCCATCGTAAGATCTGCTTTTTTTTATTTCTAGTGGTGCACATCACATGAACGAACATCGCAGAAATAAAGCAGATGGATAACGTATTTTTGACATAAATTAGAAAATCAGTTTGTTTGACACTATATCGTTGTCGATTGATGTCATTGCATTCTGACCGTCATGGATCAGATGATAGAAAATCGCTGAAAAGATAAAATTAATCGATAGGACAAGTATAATCATTTTCTTGTAGAAAAAATTAAATAAATATAATTTTTCAAATTTAAAAACTAAAGATAGCAGCTTTGATTATAAATGAGGATAAATACGATCTCTTAGTGAAAACTTGTCAAGTTAAATTTAAAAGTCAGCTGTTATTGTATTACACAAACAATCTCGGTTAAGGAAGATGATAACAAGGATCTCTTGGGGTCTTGGGGTATACCTATTCATGCCAACAAATCGAAAGAATTCTTTTTGTAAAAGAGATACGTAAAGATATTCAAAGATTTAATTATTCAAATGTTAAGATTATCAAAATGTTGATAAATATAATTATTATAGTATATCATATATATATCGCACATCTTTATATAATAATTTATTATCCTCCATCATCGTATGATTTATTTTCATATCGTTATTTTTGTTACACAGCATTCTCTCGCAATTTTTTTCAGTTATACGCTTCAGAGAAGACGCGCGTTTTATAAACAACTACGGGAAAAAAAGTTAATGTGTTTTCAGACTAATATTTTTATTAGAATCTCAAACTAGACATTGTGAGCGTTATTTGGACCGCGCAAAGTCGAGCGTATTACGTGACCGAATTACGAAATCACCGAGCAGTTTGCGTGGCGCGTCCCCGGTGTGTAGTCGAATTGCGCGATTATCGTTGGCGTTCGTCGCGTCTCTTTGTTCCTCCCGGATAATTTCCGCGAACGAGAATCGTGTGTCGACAGGTGATCGTCCCTATACATCAAGTGGGCCTGCGATCGCAATTTAACTCGTACATATTTCGATATTGATTACGTTTTACAATACGTCGCGCAGCTGACAATGAGGAATTTTTCTACATCGCGCGAATGCGCGAAGTCAGGCGCGACACGTGACCGAATTTCGAAATCGTCGGTCAGTTCACGTCGCACGTCCTCGGTATGTAGTCGAATCGCGCGATTGTCTCGCGTTCGTCGCGTCTCGTTTATCCCTACCGAGCGAGCTCCGCGCACGAAAGTCGAAGAAAAAGCGTCGAAGATCGGAGCTGTTCGTCCCGATCTATTAAGTGAACCGTGCGAACGCGTATTTCGATACTTCGTCGTATCTCAATTATATCGCGCAGCGCAAAGAATCTTTCTGCATCGTCTAGCCGTGTGAAGTTAGACGCGCGTCGTCACGTGACCGAGTGTGTGACCGTTGCTCATTGCCAGTTTACGTCGCAGGCTACCGGTGCGTAACCGAATCGCGAGCGCGTCGTGTCGCGTATTTTTCTCCGAATTTCGCGTGCGAACGAGCATCGGAAGCGTCAAATCTAGCATCGAGCCATCCCGTCTCGGAGTATTTACTCGCTTATCGCGATTAGCCGTGTCTTCCGGAATTCCTAATCAGCTGTCGCGTCTCGCTTCGTCGGAAGACGTTCTTCGAACACGCGCGTTTCGCTTATCTCGTAACAGTCGCTCATTCGACGAACGATATCGTGCGTGTTATCTAGCGTTGAGGAACACATCGAGAAGAGCATCGAGGGACTCTCACAATGGATTAATCCAAAGAGACAGGTCATCATTTATCTACGATATTTATATTATAGTCACTACGACACTACTTGTGTTCGCTACGAAGACGTTTAACTTTTCAAACTTTATTTTCTGCTGATGCAAATAAATGCGTCATGTGTGATAAATCGGGAGTGCTGAGTGGAACGTCTTTAAATAGTGCGTCGATTTATTCGCGTCCTGTCAGATTTGTTTACGCGCATTATTTGCGAATGTATCGAGAGTGAATAAAGTTACGGGCGATTGTATTTCTTGCAGATATCGGTCAAAGTTCGTCGAAATAGGATATTAAAGAGAGTGTCGTATTATATTTCGCGAGTGTAATCGTGTATTTAAAAAGTGTCAAGAAAAAGCTTGGAATCGCCGTAGGAGATTTAATCGAGAGAAGTGACTTCTGTTCGTTCGGAGATAAGGAAGTGAGTGTGATTATTTTTTAATTATTTCTTAATTTTTCCATTGCATCAAATTTTCCATAGTATCAAATTTACCCAAAGCAGAAAAGATAAAGATCTTCTTCTTATCGCTTTTTAAATCCCTTGTAATTAGTACATGAATAACGAATAAAATTTTTTCAAGTCCAAAATTATCTGAAAAAGATTAAGAGAATCTCTAAATAAGCGATATTTTTAAAATTATTTTTAGAATCTATGTATGCGAAAAATAATAAGAGGCTGTTATTGTTTAGAATTTTTACGAAAAGTATGTTAAATAGCGGAAATTGCCAATCTATCAAGCAAATTAAAATTTCAGATGCCTGTTGTGTTTTTAAGTAATAATGATAATCATGTAATTAATTCTACAAGGGACAAATTTGTACAGTGAGAAAAAAAAGTTGTTAACTTGACTAAATTCATCCAACTAATTACTATTTCTTTGTATTTCTTTAATTGAAATATTTAAGTATTTAAATCAAATATACCTCATGTTAGATTTAATATGTCGTATTTGACTTAAATATTTAAATATTTCAATTAAGGAAGTACAAAGAAATAGTAATTAGTTGGACGAATTTAGTCAAGTTAACAATTTTTTTTTTCTCAGTGTACCAATCACTATCAATCCAGACAGGCATGAATAGTGGCAATCAAGTTCGATAAACTCAAATAGATCAATTAGTGAAATTAGTTTTCAGTTCTAGACGCGGATTGATCGCAGGGGCATTTACGAAATCTGTCAAAGTTTATCGAACTATCGTTCGGTTTCTCGGTTCGTATCAAATCTCCGCGCTTTCGAAATAATATGACGCTATTACAAGCTTCCGTATGCTTCCGTTTAGAGTGTTTAAAAAATTGATGGAAGTCTTTAATCGATAAGAAACGTACATGAGAATCAAACGGGCAAAATTTCAGATTTTTGATTAGGTATAGATTAAATTTAAATTAATATATCACACGCGTGAAAGAATTTGTATGTAAATGCATGTCACGTGTAATCTTTCAATTTTGTTTAGCGTTTAAATAACATTGATGTATTTTTAAAAATATCAATAAAATTAGTATAAGATTTCTTCTAAAACACACATTTTTTTTTATACGTATATTACTTGCACATTATTCAACGTCAGTAGGGTACTAACTTTTACACATATTTTTGACGTGCTAAACAACATAGAGAAAAAATGATAGAACAAAAAGATATTTTCACAATCTTAAAAAACATTTTTTTAAACGACCACATTACAATCATTAAAAATTGAATGACTATTATCCAATAAGAATGTCACTTCTTTCGAAGAAACGAAACATCTATGCTTTGGTGAAAGTGATAAATGCGCTCGCTATGAAAATAATTTTAGCGAGAGAAGAAAGACGCTCGTGCACCGTGGATCGTGACTAAAAACGGCGATGCGCGAGACGAGCTTCTCTCGCTGGGGGCGGATCGAGATCGAAGTTCCCGCGATGATCAGCTGCACTTATTTTCACGGTCGCCCACGTGTGTCGATCGCGCAAGGATAACCTAACTTATCTTGCACCTTATACGCACGCACTTAGATTAGAGCCTTCCGAGATTGATGCACAAGCAATATTATACGTTACCGACAAAACGTTAGGTTAGGTGCTCTCTGCTTTTCCGCTTATTAGAAATTGATAATGAGTATATACAGGGTGTCCTAAAATTAAACATCGAAACTTCGGAAACGTGTAGGGGATCAATAAACTAAGAAAAAAAATCTTTTAGAGAGTTGCTCGTTTCTGCTTTGTTTTGAAGAAAATCGCAAAAAAAGAAACAAAAGATGTTCACCAAAGAATTTAAAACGACATTAAAATTATTAAGTTTATCGAAGAGTACCATAAGATAAAAGTTGTAGAGCATGGAATTAAGAAAAGAGAGTGAGTAATCCTCCTGAAGTAAAATTAGAAAATTGTAAATAATCTCGCGTTTTCGCATATTTATTTACAATTCTCTTTTACTTCAAATTTTACTTCAGGAAGATTTTAATTCACTCTCTTTTCTTTATTAGAAACTTCTTTTCTATATTATTTTTTCTTAATTTCATGTTTTACAACTTTTATCTCATGGTACTCTTTTCGATAAACCTAATAATTTTAGTGTTGTTTTAAGTTCTTTGGTGAAAACTTTTTGTTTCTTTTTTTACGATTTTCTTCAAAACGAAGCAAAAACGAGCAAATCTCTAAAGGACTTCTTTTCTTAGTTTATCGATCCCCCACACACTCCCGAAGTTTTGACATTTAATTTCGAGACACTCTGTATAGTCATTTTATTTTTTCTTGTCTTTAAAGTTTTATAGAAAATTCTTTATCTTCCGATTGCTTCTAAATTGGAAATTCTCGATATTTTCGCGCGCAGAAAGATGAACTTTAAATTTATAAGAAGCTTTGTCATTAAAAAACTAATAATTAATTTTATATTTTACGCCTTATATAATATAAAGTATAAAAATTGTAAATTTCATAAAAATTCTTATTTTCTCTCTTTTTATAGGCGTTTTATCCGATGGTACCGAATGTAATTAATAATGAATGACGTTGTGCGATTGCATATTTACTACACGCGACTACAGATGTAAAGATAACTTTAGGTCTCGGTTTTGTGCCGCAGGCACAGAAAGAGATCGAATTCCGCGAAATTATCATCCCGTGGCCGTTTGCATGGTCATACAAATGCGTACGCGTATATATGTGATTAAAGTGTATTGCCGATGCACCGTCAGTGCCACTTATATCGATCCCTGTAAAAAGTCTAGGAAAAATATCGGTATAATTTACCTTTGCATTCACGTTATATTATAATCGCATCCGGCGCAAACCAGTCCGGGATGACTGTCACGGATAATTTGGTCATTAGTGTGCAGCGTGTATATTTTGATACCACTATCATAGATGCAAACTAGGACAAGATTCGCTTTCAAGAGAAATTTGCATTATTACACAAGTCGCTAAAAATAGCATAAAATAGGTCACACGATATTCTAAACAATTTAATAAAATGTAGCGAATACATGTGTTTTACATTTTAGAGTTTTTTTTTACATATACCACGTAATAAACATCTGTATTAATTAATAATAATATTGACAGCGTATGATGCAAGAAGATTTAATGGAACAGCGTATGTGAAAATTAGCGATACGATATTCATGAAACACGCACATATCAGGGGCTCTTGGTCTTTTGGGAAAATATCATTTTTTTAATCGCGTAATAATCAACGAAGTTGTGCACGAAGGGGCGGCGCGGCGCTTTATGCAAATTTGGGGGAATACGATCGTATCGCGAATTTTCGGGAAATACAATGGCGCCGATCACGCGATCTTGACATCTTACCGCTTTGACGCGACTGCTCGTTAATCAGGAAGGGCTTCTCGATAAACTTCGCGATTATCGTGATTGCCGGTATGAGCGGACCGGACCGGCCGCCCCGAGGCTGATGTACGTGCGTTTAATACGCATCATGGCAGAGTTCGACGCACGTATCACAGGTGTGCAATGTGTCACAATAAATTACTGGGTTCCACGATACTCCCGGAAAAAAATTTTGTGCCAATAATATGTAATATAATCGATATTAAAATGACGTTAAAATCTTGAGAAACTCGTATTCACATATGTAGATCTCAAAAAAAAATAATAATTACTATAATTATATTAAATAAATAGTATTTTAATCATATATTATGATGATTATAAATATATTTGTCCCATGAAAACTTTCATCAAAGTATAGATTACTTTAATTTTATTAAAATGTGAATGAGGGATATAATGTATCTTTGAAACATACGTTTCATTTCTGTGACATATAAATTGCGTGGACGATAAATAAATGATTCGTTACAAGGACCAGATATCCTGACTGCTCCGTGCAGTGGCCTTTCGTAATGGATTTTCTAGTTTCGATGTGGTTAACCTTTGATTATATAAAAGCGCGTATTATACGGCTGCCCGACTCTCGGCGCTCATAATTTACAACGGGAACCGCAACTCTGCGAAGGCGAAGATTATAATTGCTCCAATAAATTAGAAAATTCTGAGTAAACGAAATATACAGGGTGTATCTGAAATGATGCACTAAACTTTAGGACCATATTCTAGAGGTCAAAATAAGACTTTTTTTTCCTATGAACATGGGTCCGCAAATGAACCCTCCTCCGAGCTAGAGGCCCCTAAAGTTACGGGAAAAAATTAAAAATTGGCTGTATTTCAAAAAAAAAATGGCAGAAGGTTGAAATTTGGTATAGCCCAGTAAATTATGAAGTAAAGTAAGCCACTAAAATGAAAAAATAAAAACGTATTTCACACATTTTCGAATTTTAGCTCAGAGGGGGGTTCATTTGCGGACCCATGTTCATAAGAAAAAAAAGTCTTATTTTGATCTTTAATGCATCATTTCAGATACATCCTGTATATTACATATCGTTTTTACTGCCTTCTGCAGTTCCTTCTTATTTTCTATCTATGATATTAATATACGAAGCCTACAAAGCCTACAACAAATTTTGTATCAAATTCTATTAACATATCGATTATTAACAAATATTAATCCTGAATATATATTAGATATTATATGTACATCGCGTATAATAATAATAATAATAATAATAATCTTATATTTATTATTATCTTGTATTTATTTATTATATACCTACATGTGCAAGAAAAAGTAAGCATTTAAAGATTAATCGAATACATAATATTCTAACATTAGTTTCATAAAACTTGCACAACTTTTTAAGATTTCAGAGCGCTTGTCAAATTCAGCTTATATATGTATTTCTTGGAATGCATATTATCGAAATATTTACGATCAAATTTAGTTCTCGCAGAGTGGGAATATTTAATAAAAACGCGAACAGAAAACTCTCATAGTAATTGTAACGTATCTTTTCCGCGGCGTACATAGTTATCTTTAAAAGCCATCCTGCGGTTTCTTGCTCGAGTTCCCGCGTCTTGTAAGGGTTCTCTCTTCTCGGGCGAATTGCAGCCGGCGCTGTTCAAAGCCGCGTTTTCACATCTTGGCGGCGGCAATTTCTACAGCACAACGTCACTCTCTTCTCGGCTATTACGAGTTCTTACTCGAGGCTTCGATACTGCTCGCCACTTTCCTTTTTCTTCCTTCTCTCGGGCTCATCGTCCAATGAATGAAACGAATACTTGCCTCTGAAAATAAAAGCGAGATACCTACATAATTAATTGATGAGCAAAGCAATTGCTGCTATTCATGCCATCCTATGTTTAAAAAACTTTGTGATATTTCCTGTTTTTATTTGTTATTATTATTATTATTTTTATTATTGTCGAAAGAATAATTCATTATAACATAATGTATAATGAGATACATTTAAGCATAATAGAAGGAAAGAATTATTTTAATTGTGAAAATAGTTTCATATAAATATTAATATTATATAAAGATAATACAGAATTATATATTGAAAATAACAAATTGATAAGCGATATTAAATATATAAGATGTGTTTCTTGAAAGATGTTTAAAATTTCATAAAGTAAAAAAATAAGAATATATTGTGTTTTTTCCGACCGACAAAACATTTCTTTATTTCGCGTCTTAACTGCCGTCTCAGGTTCCTTCGTGTTACTTGATCGACTCTAGCAACATCGTGAGCAGGTACTGAGAAAGAAAAAAACGTTTACTCCGCGATTATCATAATTGCGAATATCCTGAGAAAGAAATTTCATCGTAAAAGCCGTAAATCTCTCCTTCTTTCTCTTGTAACGACGAAAGTCATCAAACATCGCGTAAATGGCGAGGATCCCTGCGAACAACGCCGCAAGGTTCTCCTCCCTTTCGACAAACATGGTCGCGATTATGGTCGCCATTATGGTCGCGAGGAACAACACGAGGTCAACGTCCCTTTCGTAAACAGATCGCTTACGCTCAAGGTCGCTAAGGTAGTACGCGATGCATACACTTAAGATTTTTGCATATATATTTCTGCGCGTAGAAGTTTGCCCGCAACGGTTCTCCTGGCTAGACAATTTTTCTTCTCGCGGAAATTCAAAATTATTGTTCGTATAATTTTTGAAGTCATACGAATTATATACTTCAAACGGTAATAAATAGTGTAGGGTAGATTGGGGTGAATAGAGGATAAAGGAGCGTACACACACGCGCAACATATAAAAGTTTATTGTGATACAATATCTTTTTATCTAATATCAATTGAAATTCATAGTCATATGATATTCCATTTAACTTAGAAGATTAGTAGAATTGAATTCAATTTTATTAGCTCGATTAATTTTCCTGTAGCTTGCGATATTCTGTCAAATTTTCAATATAATAAGGATAAATGAGCGCCACAAAGACTTGTTGACGTTGTGATTTTGCACCTGCTTATACAACAAATATAATTTTGATTGCATAGTAAATAATGATCTTGTAATGATAACAAGAGAATTAATATCGCGACGCTTGCTAATTAATAGCGCATGGCTGATTCTGAAAGGACGTATTCGCGCATCTTTAAGCACAGAGCGATTCGCGACTTACACGCGACTTTTCGCGGAGATGCTGCATCAGCGGCTTAGTACCGAAAGCGACAATGCTCTGCGGCAATTGTATAATATAAATGTCACGGTTTTATGCGCATCCTGCGCACCGCACACGGGAGATCCCTGGGATAAACGGGCCACATAAAGCCGCATAAAGCGCAAGTCGTTAATGATAACCATTACTTGATTGCTACCTCGCGGTCGTCAGAAAGAGCTATTCGAGTTTAACCCCAAAGAGGATCTGTGTGAGTGCGACTCACCAATTACAGCGACATGTGAGCATTTATAAATTATTAATATATACCTCGAATCAATCCTACTTAACCTCCTCTTTAATTGCGTGA
The DNA here is from genome assembly GCF_003651465.1 of Formica exsecta. Classification (NCBI taxonomy): domain Eukaryota; kingdom Metazoa; phylum Arthropoda; class Insecta; order Hymenoptera; family Formicidae; genus Formica; species Formica exsecta. Next base: position 52,780 of record NW_021848702.1, read on the forward strand.
ATATTATTTTTATAAAATTTTAACAAAGAAAGATTTTTCTTAATTTTATCCAAAATGTCTGGAAATATGATTTATAATCTTGAAAATTTAGGGAAATACTTTTGGTTTTTAAGGAGAAATGAAATGTAATAAAGAATTAATGCGAGATATTTTCGTGCATGTAACAATCAGAGAAAAAGTGTTGAATTTTTTTTTTTTTTTTTTTTTACGATTATCTTTTATATCAAATTTGATAACTTTTCTTATACATGCTTTTGCAAATTTTATTTCATCAATAATTTCGCGTTTTCTCGTAACTTGCATTTTTTTCGCAAAGACGAGGTGTCTCTGAATGAAGAAATTTTTACCCACTGTTTTTCAAACGAGCCTCGCAATTGTACTGAGCAGTTATTCGTGTATTGCGATTCCTAGAAGGTCCACACCGCATTCAAATTGCATTCGTCCATCTCACTGGCAATAAATTTCTTTACAGCGAGAACGACTGCATATCGTTAGAGGCAGCCGCACGGGTACTTTATATTCATCGCGACAGACGGAAATACGGTATTATTAAAGTTATATTGCGTCGGCAAAATAATGTCGGGTCGGTAAATAATTTCAGAGCCAAATGTTTTAATGACCGTGTCGGTGCAACCGGTCTTCCGCCAAGATCGCGCATAGCCGGAACAGAAATCTGCGAATTATTGCTCCCTTTTCCGTAAAAAAATCGCGGATAAAGTTCCGAATAGGTGAACCCTCCGATTTTTTTGAAACTACACTATTTTTTGTATTTTTTAACGCTGATTACAAATGTGATAATGAACGCTTCGCCGAAGCATATTTGCAGTTATGAGAGCAGATACAGAATTGGCTAACAATATAGTAAATCGTTGCATAGAAACTGCCATATCCGAAACTTAAAAACCTATTTATTTATCGCTTATAGTTTATAGCAATTAAGCCTTTTTATAACTGAATAAATGTGTGTATGAAAATCATAATTGATGTGGAATATAAATGAATGATGAAGCCTCTTTGACAAAAATATAATACTAATATCTTATGTCGTCATACACCTTAAACACGCATGGCATGATGATATCAATCGCGCGATTTAGTCAGCGACAGAGGATTCCTTTCTCTCTCTCTCTCTCTCTCTCTCGCGCAGAGGTATCAATTCGCAATTTTTTCATCTTCGTTATCCGATATCTTTTCTCGTGGATCGCGCGGAGCATGTTGTTATCCTTCGCTGCTGCCTTCTACGGTTCCTTTTATTGGCCGCTTATCTTCGTCCGATGATGAATCACCGCAGCCAACAACGACGTTGTTACGAGTGAGGCGGCGGGGGGGGGGAGAAAGAGAGAAGAAGAGCTAGGGAGAAGAGCGTGCAAGATAGCCGGGAAGCGCGGAGAGAGGATCGCGATGATGCTGCGCCTGTGCGTGTACGTACATGTATAAGTCATGAAATGGCCGTCGTGTAACGAGAGATAGAGAAGGAAAAGAGGATGGTTGGTGAGGAAGGTAGAAGGGAGGATAGAGGGAAAGGGAGAGGAAAAAAAGCAGTGGGAAAGAGACGCGCGATCCATGGTGTTGACCGGGCTTTGAACCCTGGTCCCACTGGAGTACTACGTCGTAGTACGGAGCTCGTTCGGATTAGAGTTGGTCCCGTCTCTCTTCTCTTGGTTTACCGCACTATGAACCCTACGTCCTTCCTTACGTCTTTCCCCACGTCCTCTCTGGTTTCGTGTACCGCGTCGTCAGAAACCTTTTCGCTCCGTCGTACGCTTCACTTTAAGACAATGAAATAATGAATCGAGAAGCCAGAAATTTTTTTTATTAAATTTATTAAATTATGAAATATTATTTTATACATTTATATAAAATATTTTTGGATCTAGCATTTGCTTTTGGTTAAAGAATAATCTAAACGTAATTCTCCGATTGTTGTTAACATTGAACTTGTACACTTTCAATCAAGCATCTAATAATTATACAAACGCTATTCTCTACGTTACGTAGAAAATTTATATATATATATATACAGAATGTCCCAAGGTTACCGCACCATCTACTAATGACAAATTCTTAAGATCATTTTAAGATGATTTTTCTTCGGCAAAAATATCGAGGTATCAATAATTTCCGTATTATAAATGATTTAAAAAGAAGAGTTTTTGCAACCTAAACTTTATATAGTTAAAACTACATCCTTTAATTAATTTCAGATAGAGTTTACTTTAATAGAGAGAGAAAAAGAGAATTTTAATTTAAGGCTTATTGTTAGTTACAAAGTTATATGATGGAAAAAATTGGAAACTTGCAAAAACCATCTACTAATGACAAATTCTTAAGATCATTTTAAGATGATTTTTCGTCGGTAAAAATAATTATATAAAGGCATCAATAATTTCCGTGTTATAAACGATTTAAAAAGAAGAGCTTTTTGCAAACTAAACTTTATATAGTTAAAACTATATCCGTTAATTAATTTCAGATAGAGTTTTTTAATAGAGAGAGAGAGAAAGAGAATTTTAATTTAAGGCTTATTGTTAGTTACAAAGATATATAATGGAAAAAATTGGAAACTTGCAAAAAATGATGACTTCTTTCGATATTTTCGCTGAGGAAAAATCGTCTCTAAATGATCTCAAGAATCTGCCATTGGTAGGTAATATGGTAACTCTGGGACACTCTGTATATATATATTCCTATAGCATTTATCTTTGAATGAGATTGCAGTAGACGCAGGAGGGTATTACTAAACTAGTTTTAATATCATCCCGGGGAAAATTCATTTGCATCGACTCTTTCCAGATAATCCTCCTGCAGCTATCGCAGTTTCCGACGCGATCATGCATTCGCTCAAATAAATCGAGCATCCCATGTCTCTATTCTCTCGCAAAGGATAGGTCATTCTCGCGACGGGAGGAAAGCAAGAGAGACTCCCTCCTCCTCTTTACTAATCCATCTGGTACGTTGAACCTCTTCTTCCCGCGGGCGTTCGACGAAAGCGCAAAAAGCGCTTATCGTGCGGATCGGAACAATCACGCTCTGCTCGTGGACGGAACTCGTTCGCCCGTTGGAACGATTTCTGCCGAGTCACGGGTGCATGTCGCGCGATGCACGCACGGCCATGTATGCGTGTTTCGCAGCGGTTCGGTGTTCGGCCAGCTCCTCGTCTTGCGCATCCACGAAGAGAGACAGGAAGAAAGAGAAAGAAAGAGAGAGAGAGAGAGAAAGAGAGCGCTACCGCAGGCAACTACCGGGATGCATCTCCCGTGGGCAGGCGTGACTGGGGGAGATGGGGTGTGCGGGGGGTTGTATATATGGACAGGCAGGCAGGGAAGGTGGAGGACCGTTGCACTGACCGGGCTTTGAACCCGCTATGTAGTAAACAACAGGTACGTTGCACCCGTACCGCAATTTGTAAGAGCCCGGGAGAGCGTGAGGAAGATCTTGCCCTCCCCCCTCTCCCTCTCTCTCTTTTGGGAAGACGCCGTCTGAAAATAATGCCGAAAACAACTTCGAATAACGGCCCACGAAACTCCTCTCTTCCCCTCATCTCTTCAGTTTCTCGTTTCCTGATTCGAACAAATTGCAAATGGGCTCGGGTTGGTTGGCACGTCTCCTGGACGCGGGAATCGGAATCGATATCGCAAAACATAAGCACCGATGACGCGAATTTCGTATAAAAATTTGTTGAGCATGGACTGGGTCAAAATTGACGCATTGGGCAAAGACGTGAAAACTTGTTTACTGAATTAATTCTTTAAACTTGATGTCCACCAGCTTGTGTCCGCGTATGCACACATGCACGTTAGGATATCGGACTTTAAGTGTGTGTTTATATATTCGTTTCATAAATATTTATAAATGAAAAAAAAAAAAAGATATTTATTATCGTAAAAAAACAGTATCTGTTTAGACAAATTATCAGATTCTTCTAAAATATACTTTCATATGGTTTGAAATTCATCAATTTCGATATACTCGGCTAATGTTTCATAGTTTTTGTACTCGTCTACCAGGAAGTGGAAGTAGATTATCGGTGTTAAAAACGGGGCCAAATGGTATCTACATAGCGCGATGACTTCCTTTGCAAGGTTGCCAAATTTGATAATGATTCTCATGGGTTAATAATATAATATAATTCTGATTGTATATAATAATATAATATATTCCGATATATGCTGTGATATCGCTTAGTAAAAATTTTCCGTCGCGAAATATATGTAATATTTCACAATTGATTGCTTTCTTTTTAACATTCAAACGAGAGTCCTCTCTGTAAATCTACGAAACTATAATATAGTTCGCGAAAAGAGAGCGATATTACACATGCCAAATTAATGTAGTAACTCTGTCGGTCGTTTTACCTTTATAACGCATCGACAGTATCGATGATGAAAAAATTCTTAGCTATAAAGTTAAATGATTACGTGCAAATTAATTCTCTGATTTTCATACATTCATACAATAATTATATATATTTGATCGTATTTAAATTATTTTTAATCGACACAAGATTCTAATTATCCAACACCTCAAGAATCAGGAAGAGAACTGTCAGTTACCGACATACTTAGTTTTCCTACTCACCACTATGAGCGCAGATGTTCCTAAACAATTACATTTTTGAATGAAAAATTGTTGAGCTGGTACAGATTCGAATAAAAATGAAACATATTTTCTGTTGATAAAAAAATTAAGGGTCTAGGGA